>NC_072737.1:122233842-122302370 GCF_026930045.1 Uloborus diversus | reverse complement strand
ACGATGAGAGAGTGAAAAACGACAATTGTGAGACTTCTTTCCATAGCGACTTAATTACTTGTATTACGCTTTCCAAAAACAACCTTAAATTTTTAAAAGCTTGTGTAGGGTTAATTATACAATCTGAAAAATACATAAGCACTAGTGTTGCTATCTCTTAAAACAATACTTAAAACAATACTAAGGTGTAAGTATTGTTTTAGTAAGGTAGTTAAAAAAATGCTTGACATAGTATTGTTTATGTAGGTGTTAATGCCATTATGCGCAATAAAACAAACCAATAGTTGAAAAACTCTATAACCATATAAAAAGGGTCTCAGCCAGTATTGTTCAGAATGTTTGCTTGATAGTGAAGTTTTATCTTGTTTTGCCCAAGCGCTGTTTGTCCAAATGTTGAATTTATTAGTTGGCTACACGAATTTTCATGCCGAAACTTTTAGGAACTGCTATCTGAGAGTTTAGTTTCCAATTTCAAGTTATGTTTAAGCTGTTGTTTAAAGTCGGATAGTCTATTTAACCAGACTTATAACTCATCAGTTGGACAATGATGAACTAAGTTTTCGAAATATACTAACAAACTAAGAATGAGTCTTATAGATTAAGTTTAGCTGATTCATTTTATCATCTTTTGAACCATCTAAGCAATTTCACCGGCCTATCATTTTCAAAGTAAATTTCAAAGAAAGGAAATAAAAGAATCAGTCTAGAATAAAAATGTGCAGAAACCAGATTATGTGTTAAGCTTTTACCTATTTTTCGTTATTCTTTGCAACTATATTCAAAGAAATTTTGAGTCACATAACTTTGAAAATTGGTTTAACTCAATCTTGGCTTGGATTGATTTAAACGCAGATAAAAAAAAAAAAAAACACACACACACACACACACACACACACAGCATTTCCACAAAGTATTTTATCGACATCACTTTTGTATTTGTTTTGAAGCCTTAATTATTAGAAGAAAACTTTTGAAAGATTTTTTTTTTAAAGCGAAAAGCATTAAAGTATATAGAAACCCTCAAAACTTTCTTTTGAAAAAACACTATCAAAAAGGAAAATATTATGCAAAATCATTAACGTGAGATTATTTTTCTTCAAGAAAATTGGATTAGAGTATAAAATCCAGTGGGGTTGCAAACATGTTAAGCATTTCTAAACTTAAAAATAAAATGTACACCAATCTCCTATAAATTAAACCGTTGATCATCCGCACCTAGTTTGCTTATCCAAATTCTCCAATGTACAAAAAATGAATGTTTTTCCAAACAATATGAAATAGGTCTCTCAATATAAGGTGACTAATGCCCTTAAAGAAAATACTGTTCGCTGTAAAGTGTTGACTGTACAAACTTCGAAATTTTAGTAAGTTATACAAGTATCAATGCAAAATGTATGGCTTGAAATGCTTAAAATCTTAAACCAGAAATAACAATAATGCAGAAACGAATTATTTATGTACTGCTATGCAAATTTTTACCTTAGCCTTTCTAATCGCTTGATGCCCAGTTATATGTCTCGGACCGAGAAAAGTACCAAAAGTATGTCCTAATAATGTTAATGTTTCTACAGCGAGGGAATTTTTTCTCGACACTGCAATATATTTTTCTTAAAAAAAAAAAAATTAAAATAATAATAATAATTAAAAACGTTGCCCCATAATCATCGGTTATGAATCTTAACCTTACCCTAGAGAAGGAATTATACAAAACATAGCTGATCAGTTGAGTAGGAAAAAATTAGCATCCACCTCTCCCCACTTAGATTAACATTACAATGAATTCAATAGATTTCATGCATAGCACATATAATGTGCACATTTATATTAGTTTATAGAGATTTTAAATTTTATTATCAAGCTAATGATTCCTATTTCTTACGTTATCATTTCAAAAAAAAAAAAAAAAAGAGACAATGATACATGTAATATGTGCGGAAAAAAGTCTAAATTTCTAACTCATGACAATATTTAAAGTGAAAATATTTAAACAATGATCATAAACTGATACTGAAATGAAAAATTCAGCACTTTGTCAATAGCTTTCAAATTTCTGACAAAAATTTAGCTTCGTCTTTCGCAAAAAATAAATGTTGATTTTTTTTTCTGTCCATTTTATTGAATTTTGAAAAGTTTTCAAAATACAATAATTCGCCTATTTTAAATTCAAGAAATCTAATGATACATAAAATCGCTTCTAGTTCTAACAGTAGTTTCATGCAAGTTAATAACGTTTTGAAAACTCGTAATTGAAACTAACTGATAAAGAAAAAAAAGCAGCATTAAATCTTATGCTCCACCTTCATTTAAAACCAGAGAAAATTAGATAAAATCCAAAAAGTTTTAGTTAACAAGTTTATCCAAGAAAATAGGTTAAAATAGCACTTAAATAATACTGTTTTTGTTATTACATTTATTTATGCTTTTTATATTACTTTCATTGTATGAGAGTGAAGACCGAAATATTTACATTATAATAGGGCGTAAAAAAGGAGTCATACATAAAACAATTCACTAAATCTTAGTTTGTTTTTCCTACTTTAGGTAGAAATCTAATGGGATGTCCTACCACAAGAAGTTTTGAAAAAGTTTACCGAAAAGAGAAATTTTAATTTCGCAGATTACGTAACAACGTGCCGACATAGTTAATACTTTTCTGTAGCTCAATATATTGAGAAATTCCTATGGAATATATCAATATTCGTCTACTGAATTGTTTTTTCACTAGAATCATATTAGTTGGATACAGTTCTGTGCAAAAAAAGTTAACTATAATCTAAACCTGAGTACACTTTCAAAAACAGTACCCACTTATTTTCAATTCTTGCATCATTGCGCAATATTTATATGCATTGAATGTTTTGCCAAGAACACTTAAGATACAAATGACCATGAATAAGTTTTATTGTGTTTCCTCTGCTATGAATTTATTACTTTTTGAATGAATAGGATTGTCAAAAGTATTGGATTATTTGTGGTATTGCTTGTGAAAATGTGTTCAGGAGGATAAGTTTCAGAAAAATGGTATGGACAGCAACTTACCTTGCCGTGGTGCAATCTTTGTAGAGGGTGTCAAAGTCTTTGCAAGAGAGGAGCTTACATCTGTTGACTCCGGGCTGGATAGCTCCAAGGCCTCTTAGAATGCGCACCTGTTCAACGTTGCATACAATTGGCGTAATGTCGAGGCGTTTGAGTTTTGTGTAGACAGTGTGCAGTCCTCCCACAAGGTGCTTCAAGAAGAGTTCGAAAGCTTGTGGTAAACAAAGTAAGTAATCGCCGTTGACTAAGAAAGCGGCTACTTTGGCGCCCCGGTAGTCAATGAGACGACAGTCATTGGCGGTCGCGTCTGTTGTGAGTCCAGGGGGGCTGAGGGGCGGCTGGATATGCGCCCCGCGCCCTGGGGGTCCTCCCAGGTAGTGAGGGTGGGGCACCCCGCCGTTTCTCATGGCCAGCATGCCCATGTGGGCCGGCAGGTGTTCCAGAGGGGATTTCATGGAAAGGGCGGCCGACGACATGGGCGGCGTATAGGGTTTGGAGAGGATTTGGGGCGGACTGGCTGAAGACGTCCGGGGCTGCTGACCAACGTAGCCCGGACTCGAGACCACGATGCCGTTGTTGCTGCTCACAGGTGGCTGTTGGTGTTTGGGGCTGAGACTGACCATGGGCGGCTGGGTGGCGTAAGACAAAGCTCCACAGTCACCGACCCCCATGCCGCTTGAGTCGGGGTTTGGCGAGTGCTGAAGCGAGGGTGGTGAGTTCCTGTCCGCCGACGGAGAGGTGCTGCCTTCGCCGCTGCTTCCCTCCATCGTCTGCGGTGTTTATCGTCTGCGAGAGCGGGAGCGCGGAGTTCTTTCGTTCTCAGTGGGAGAGCGATTATGTCAAGCCCGCTGGCACTTCCCTCTTTGCGTCTGCCGCTCCCGCCCAATAAGCGATCGCACCGACTCTCCAACGTCACGCGCCAATACAAAGAGCGTAAATGCCGAATCGTTCTCGTCCCCCCTTTTCGAATCTCGACCCCCCCGGCACCCAGTTATAGTCCTCATAATCCGCAGCGCGCTTTTTCGTTTATTTGTTTTGGGTGCAGTTTCATATTCATTTTTTTTCTTTTCTTTTCTTTTTTTTTTAATACAAAGTGGGGGGCGCTGGTCTTCGGTGTGTATTCGAATATGAGCAGCCGGAACCGACGCTTTTTCGGTCCGCCAATCGGGTTTCGGCGGATTCCCGAATCGGACTGCCCACTTTTACTTTTTGTTTTGTTTTGAGGAGTATTTTTTCGAGGGGGGGGGGGTAATGTTTTCGATTTCGGCCGCTAAAGCGCTTTGTCGGCGATTCGGACATTTCGTCATGCCCAAGAGAGAGAGAGAGAGAGAGAGAAAGAGAAGGTTTCTTCTTTCCTTTTCTTTTAATTTCTTTGCTTACATTTTTACAGAGGGCATTTTTTTTTTTTTTTGAACGTGCTGCATCTTTTTTATGTCTTTCTTCTTTGAAGTTCTTTTGTATTGTGATTTTTTTTTATTCATTTATTATTTTTTATTAGAAATGAATTTCGTTCCTAGTTATGGTAACAATAGTCGAATTTAGATTTGCCGAAGACTTAGAGCAATAACAATGATAATAATTTTGTAATCACTAATAAATTGGTTAGTTGTGCAAGCAGTTGTTTAAAAATAATTATTTTGTTTATTTAAAAATTTACTCGTATAAAAAAAAGAGGGGGGGGGGAGAAATTGCAATTGTTCTTTCCAACAGAAATCTTATGTATTTACTTTTTAATTTCATTACCTAATTTTACTAGTCACAGGGTAAATAGAAAAACAAAAGTAAAAACTACATAACAATAGTTTCCCCTTAATCAAACAATAATCTAAATTAACAAGAACGATAAAAGAGAAAATAATTGTATTTTTTTCATTGCTAATTATCTTATTTAAAGTATTTATTAATTCATCATCATCTTATTCGATTATACATATTTATTTTTTAAGAAGAACATCTATGCAGAGCATCGTTTACATTCAAATGCTTTGCGAACAGAAACTAAAAGATGTTTTTTTTTTCTTTTCATACATATCTCCTTAATATTTTCCCTCGTGGAAAATTTTTTTTTGCAATCTTCATGGGTTCAGGGGTACCCCCCCCCCTCCAAGAGCAAGGATGCACACCCCCTAAATATCGCGAAGACCCTCCCCCCAAAAGCAAGAACCCCCTCCTCCACTCCCCGAAAAGAAGTGAAAACTACTCCTTAAAACAACCCCTCGTAAAAAATTCATCGGCGCAGTCTGCGCCTGACCCCTTGGTGGGAACCGCGACACTCTTTGACTTTACTCAGTGAGCCAAAATACTGTTTTTTTTTTTTTCAATCTCAATGACGCATTTGGTTATATTTATTTTGAAATATTCTATAGTCATATGGACCAATACGATATTTTAAAAATTTAAACGAAGTGCAAAAGCAATATTTGTTTAGAAAGAAGCAACTAAAAAACAAATAAAAATGCACATATTCGGAAAAAAGTGCTTGACCTTGTTTTTAGCAAAATCATATTATTTCCTTTTTTAAAACCAATTTCATTTTTCAGAGAATCACCGTTCAAACATAACTATGTTATTTCTACTCCTGCAACTGTAGAAACTAAGAGCTTTCCGAGGAGCACATGGCATCATAACCACTAGCGCCATCTTTTGATAAGCGTGGAAACGAAGATATTGTGTTCAATGTTCCTGTTGGCTACGATAGCCATGAAAGATAAAAATGAAATACATGTGTACACATGTTTCTTTCTTTTTTTTTTTGCTGAACATAGATGTTTTATTTTAAGCAACATTGTCATTCGCTAATGTAGTTTTAGTTAAAAAAAAAGATAAAATTAACTATTTTTTTATCAAATGTTTCCATTATATTTCATAAAAATTTTAGCTGTAGAATATACAAGAAAATTTTCAAAAACTTCAAAAATGCTATAAAATACTTCTTTGAATAAAAGTGCCCCCCTATGAACTCTCACCTAGTGATTGCAGCAAGAATTTTGAGGAAAGTAAACTTTTATACAACTCATCGAAACTTTTGTGAGATTTCCGGAAAGTTTACTGCATTGATTAGTCCATAAATAATAAAATATTGCCATTACGAGTAAAGTCTGCAAAGCTTCATAAAATTAGGATGAGAACATTGTAATTAATATTTTTGAAGTAAGCAAATTTATATAAAAACTCAATTTGAGAAAAACATTTTCTTTTGAAACTTTCAGATTTTACCTGAAAATATAAAGGCCAAACCTGGGAAACATCTTTAGTTGCCAGTGACCGATAGTATCAATTTCATTAGTCGATACTTTTTCGAAATAGTGGCCAGTTTATTTTAACTCAAAATGCAAAACGATGAAGGTTTTTTTTTTTTTCTTTTATTTTACTGAAGTTAATGTACCTAAATGCATTATGTAATGTGGCTAAAATATTTTGAGAAATTAAAATATAAAGCCTGCATCTTAATTTTGGTTTAACATATTTTGTCAATAATTTAATACCGTTTGAAGAATTTAAGGTTATTAATTTGTTTTTTGAGGTGGCGATCGACAATTGATATTTTAATCTTCATTTTCTTGTTTATTTAGTCCTCTGTCGACGATGGTAACAGCTAATTTTTCTCTTCATTATGGCCAATATCTCTGCTTCTAATCAACGCAGAGACAAAAATTGACCCGTTTCGTAAAGCGAAGTAAAATATTAATCCAATAAGTTCATTGAAAAAAAGATTTTTTTTTTTTGTCGAGAATAGCCATTTCAAATAGGTCATGTTTTGCATGCTTTTTAAATTACTTTTTGTTTTCCTATGTCTGTGTACTAATTTAAAATAGGTTATGCATCGCTTTGTCCTTCCTTTTATACAAAAATGAACATAAACTTATAGTGCAAAATAATTTAATTAAAAAGTCAAAATTTAGAATGCAGCTTTTTGTGCTTGAAGAATTTTCGCCAGATAATGCTGCTGGAGACTTCATCAGAAATGGCTTCTTTTATCGAATGAAAGAAGTTTTGAGCAGAGGAATCCTAGAAAGCCATTCTGCAAGCTGATTTCAAATAAAGCAGTTGCAGCAGTTGTATCAATATCTAGGACCTCGACAATAAGTGAGGCTCTTACTTCAAGTACAGGAACAAGGCAAGGCAAGTATAGATTTCTCTTTTAACCCCTTCAGTCGGAATTATGAAATAACTAACCAAAAATGTTTATATTTGGTACAGTGTATTATGGTTAAGAGTATCTTATAGACAAAATTTCAAGCTTGTAGACAAAAAAATGAGAGAATTTTGATACGTCCAATATTCCGGACTTATATTTTTGAAATTAATATTTCAGATAAAAAAATGATAAAATATCAAACAAACTTCATTGCAAAATGTTCGCCAAATAATAATAAAACATAATATAAGCGCTTGAAATGATTAATAAAAAATTATACATCTTTTAAAAAAAATCAGAAAAAAAAATCCTCGCCTTTGCGACGAAAAACCTTGGTTGGAAAAATGAGCCACTATATATCTCCCAAACCCTACACTGTTAAAAATTTTCCGGAAAATTTACGGTAATTGTTACTGGCATCCATGTTCCCAGTAACTATTACCGTAAAAATCAAATGTTACTGTAAAATTTTACGGTTTCCTCGGTAGGCCACAGCAACCAGTTGGCGCTGGGATCGCTTATTTCTCCGGTATAAATTACCGTAAAAATCAGCGATGCGTCGGCGATGCAATTTTACAGTAACAATTACCAGAAAATCTTCCTGAATTTTTAACAGTGTATATATTAGTGCTGTTAATCCCAAAAAGAAAAATCCTTTCTTAGGTAATAATAAGCAGAATATAAAGAATCGACTATAAAATAATTCAAGGAATTTCATCAATTATTAAATGATTCGCAGCTGTTTAAAGTTTATGTCTGGTATACTGAACGCCAGGTCTGAACATGTAATAGCTTCTATTATAAGCACACTGTCACCTACACCAGTTACCTGAAGTAAAATATCCAAAGTAAGTAAAGAAGCTCTGAAGAATGCTAGAAGAAGAGGATGCATGCAGAAAGTTTTCAACAATCCCAAAATCTTTGGAAAGATTGTACGTTGAACAAATCCAAAGCCAATAAGTAAATTAAACTACCGTATTACCCTGCATTATCCGGCATGTCGGAAAAAAGCAAGGTTGACCAGCATGCCGGAAAATTCGAATTTTCCATCATGCCGGATAATCCGAGGTTTATTTTTCAACAAAGCAAAAATAAATTTCCCCATTCAATTCCAATCGGAAAGCAAACCACTGAAAGGAAAAAAATAATAATAAAAAGTAAACTTCTTTCGAGAAAAGATGTATGTTGCATATAATATGCGCTTGTTATTTATGGTATCTCATTATTAATGGATTTAACTATACGCCAATAAAGTGATCAATTCAGATGTAATCATCGTTACTGCTATTTGTTCATAATCCTTTAATATAAATTATTTTAGGTTCCTTTTAAAGAATTAAGTTAAATTTCTATTTGTTGAATAGCTATGGTTAATTCTTTATCACTGGTTTAGGTGCGGTAACTTACTGCTTAAATGTTTGCTTATTTATATTTAATTTTTATAAAATTATTCGTCATCAAACAATATTTTTCTTGTTAAAATGCCAAATAACATTGTTAGTAAATATTTTTAGACCTTAAACTGCTTATAAAAAAACTAATAAGATATGTTTCGAACTTATATTCATTTTTAAGCTGAACACATATTTTTTATAGTATTTTTCCCCCTAATCTCGATTTTTCCGGCATGCCGGAGAGGACCAGGCAAGTGATATTAAAAATCTGGTGACCCCCGAATTTTGTGGCATGCCGAATAATGCGGGGTAATACGGTATTTTTGGAGAAACACTCACACTAAATTACTAAATGAATAAAAAGGAAACTTTTTTCTTTTTGGAAGAAAAGTAGAAAATTGTGCAACGATTCAGGGGGCATTAATGCTGACCAACAACAGTTGAAAATAGGATAGAAATTGAGTTTTTGGGAAAAAAATGTCAAAGAAGTCTATTTCAAACCCTCATTTTTCAACACTGTGGAATCATGTAGGGGAATGTGAAAAAATGAAATAGTTAAGATGCTTGTGCTTTTTCAAATTGAACAAATTGGAAATTTGATTTGAAAATTAGTGTATAAAGAAAGAACATTGTATTTTGTAATAAAACTTGCATTAAAACATTATTTTTTATATTTGGCAACAAAACTGTTTTCAAAAGGGGAGGGGGGGGGACATTTCACTTTTTTTTTCATGGGGCAAAATGAAAAATGAAACACTTTTCAAACGAAATATTTTATATTCGATTGTGAAAAATATTTTTAAACGAAATAATTGGCAAAAAATAAATTAATAATAAATAAATGAAAAGGTAGTGAACCAATAAACTAATAAATAAATTAATTTATTAATCAATACATGAAGGTGAATTACTAAATGAAGAAATGTAAATAGATTAGTTAATGAATGAATTCCACTACAATGAAACTTAGAAAGAAAATGAAAGTTCCTTTGTCTTCCAGAGAGATCTCTTAAAGGTTAACGCATCGCAAATAGGAAGTCATTCCTGATCCTTAGATAAATAACAGGACAACAATATTCTTTAGAAATGTTTATATATTAATTGCTCTCTCATTAATGAATTAAAATAAAAATAACTATTTAAGAAATTATGACATTAAAGTTTTTCTGCTCGTGACCTATTTTACCTCACCGTATGAAGTAAAATAAGTCATTGACTACATATTTTAAGAATTATTTATTAGTATCAATATTTTTTATCAGATATTTCACTTCAAATGTCATAAGGAGTATTTATTTGCATATCCTGAGCATTTTATTCACTGGTTGAATTCATATATTTTTCCTATCAAGATATGACTGTAAAGATGCTGTTTTTTGACCTATTTTACCCCAAATGACCCTATTAAAAGTGAGCTGGGAAACTAAGGTTATGAGAGAAATTTTGCTTTAAGAGTTCGAGTAGGGCCATAATGCAGCAGAGGCAAAGGAAAATATATGCTGTGCTAAAGGTAAAGATTCGATGCGCCACATCACTGTGGCAAGAGCGTTTTTATACCATTAGTATAAATTATCGTGGTTTTGATTATCATCATATTTAGGTTTTATCTTGGTATGGCTGAACTGGTTGTAATATGGTTAAGGCGGAACAACACGATGACCTTCTGAATGCTAGGATTCCAAAATCAGCAATGCTAAAATAAAGAAACTATTAAATGATTTATTGCAAAACTCATGACTCACCCTTTGGCTCGAGAAAACTATTCCGAAAATCTAGAATTCATGAAACATTCGAGTGACATTGTTTTAATAAAAATATTTTTTTAGACTGGTAAACTATCTATGAAATTTTGTAGTAAGTTACCTCCCAAAGCTAGGGCTAAGGCAGAAATGCTTAAAATACACCGCCAGCTCAGTTATACCATCCGAGGACTTCAGTTTCGTGCTTATTAGCACTCATCAGCCCGGAATAGGAATTACCTGAGCTGGAGGCGAAAAACCTCTTAAGGGAGCCAAGAGAGCCAAACAAACTGGTAGCTAGTGTGGAATTAGCACACCAGATGAGTGAGCTGTTTTAAGTATTTATGAAATTGTAGGTTCGTAAAATCGAACATCAACTGTGTTATGTAAATGAGCTTGCCAACGTTCGGCTGAATATACCACTTATGAAGAGATTAAATTAAAAAAAAAAAACTATTAAGAACTAGGTGATTTTAATCTATTGTCGACAGCTTAATCTACTAGTAGTTGATCTAAAATCATGTTTGTTATCTGATGTAGTTTTTTTTTTTTTTTTGTCTTAAATAACTTAATTGCAAATGCAGCAGGTAAAATTCAGCAAATAACTTGCATAGCCTTAAGAAAACGTAAGACTTTCTTTTATATATAATAACACTAGCTGACCCAGACACGCGTTGCTGCGGCGAAGTAGTTGAATTAAATATTCTTTTACTCAGTATTTTGATAGAATCTAATTAATATTTTTAGTGAAGCTTAAAATAGTCTAGCCAATTTCAAAACATATCATATGAGATTGATAATGGGCGTTTTAGGCTGAAAAAAGTACTTATTGAATTTAGTAAGCGCTAACTAAATTTTCAATGGCAAAAGAACTATACTTACTCTTAGTAAATTTTGCAAGTATGACTTCCGCCATAAATCAAAGCAATATAACTTGAAAGTAATAGTAAATATCGAAACTGATTGTAAAATATCGGAACGTAGAAATTAAGCATAAATCAACATACACTTTTAGAATGTACACTACATTTTATTTATCTCAGATTTCTCTACAGTTTGTTAACAATAACTTCTTTACAAAATACATTAACTAAATTAAAAACATATAAAAATTAAATTTATAAATGAGGTAGATAACATTGACTTCGACCTATTGTTTCTATTATTTGAAAACTGAAAATTATCTAAGCACTAAGTTGTGCACAATATTCTTGTTCAACCTCTGTTTTGCTAACACGAATAGGTATGATAACTTTCCCACTTGTGAGCAAGCGATAGATAGTTTCCCATCAGAGAAACATGTATGTTTCAAGTCCAAACCGAAAGTAGACATTGTTTGGTCTTGAGATCTATTTATGGTCTTTTCAAAAGCTAAACAAATCGGAAATTGAAGCCTTCCAAATGTGTTTGAAAATTATGACGCTGTAAATGGATTACGTGGTAACACAAAAATTTCTCCTTTAAACTCTTTCCGTCAAAATTGTAGAAATTTTGATGAAGAAACGTGTACCGTTGCATAATATAGGTGGGTTTAAACTGTGAAAAAGAATAATTGGTCAACCAATTTTCAACCAGAAACCGTCTAGTGGCATTCCTGGTATATCCAGAGAATTTAAAAATTCTGTTGGAATGTTTACGACTTTGTTTTTATCGACAACTGTATAGCCTTGTTCAGCATCAACGGTCAGCACAATCTGATTATGATGTTTTTTCCAGCTGTCAGTAATGGCTCATTATTTACAATAATTGTAGCTAAGACAGCGTCATTGCACTGTTTTCTCTCGTTGTAAATCAGTGTTAACTAAGTCGGTGACCAATCGATCAGGTGATATCACACCGTAATGACTAAACAACAGATTTGAAATTGAAATGCATAAATCTTCAATCAACACTAAAGCTGCATCATACATCTTTGGTGTAAAATCTTGATTAGAACATCGGTGTTTTTGTGTAACTTTATGGAGTACATCTTCAAGCATAAAATTTACATAGTTTCCCCGCAGAAATGATGGTTGTGTTGGATATTATATCGCCAAAATCATCTTAAACAGTTGACGAATACTGTTTCTCGTTATGCAAAACCTGCATTAGAAAATGCAACTCCCAATGATTGTGTGCTACCAATAATTACAATTCGCGAAATGCATCGTGATATGTACTAAACACTCGAAAAATAACGACCTGCAAATATTCCCGTCTGTTCGGGAATGTTTAACGAAAACAAATGCAAAAACAACGTTCACTTTCTTTTGGAAGCACAGTTTTGTTTTGGGTAAAGTTTTGGTCCCAATGTCCTGGCTTTAATTTTTAATTATGCCCGACATTGATGAATGTTGTGTTCTTTGTTTGCGTGGCTTCTATGATTTTTTTGATTTTATTCAAAACAGTAAAAACAATTAAGAAATGTCCTGGAAAAAAAGGGCAGTGAATACGGCGAATTTCTTCCAGTAACGTATCTTGCAAAAAAAAAAAGGAAAGTATTCCACTTGCTTGTTACTCTTGGAAAGTTATGGAATCCAGAGACTCACTTAATCCCATTGGGAGTTACGTCCATCTGGACGGACCATGACAACAGTAGTGAAGTCAGTTCTTCACTACAATTCATTAACCTTACTGAAATTATCCTGGAATCTTTTTCAAGAATTCAGTACTATCCTAGGCTAAAAGCCAGTCGTGTCACTGAACCGTCAGAAAAAACTTAGGTAAGTTGAATACAAAGCTTAACAGCTCTCTACTTTTCCAAGAAAGCGCAAACAATAATGCTAAAAGCATGGCAAAATGTAAGACAGACTTGCAAGTCCGTAGATTTGCTGTCCTTGACGTCCATATCAAGTACCATAAGTCTAACTCGCCTACAATTTCTGCAAAGTTCCGGAATCCAGAGGCTCCTTTATTCTCTCTGGGAGCTTTTAGGCAATGCAGACGGAACATAGTTGACCTGAAGCCGATACACTTAATAAATACGCTCAGTTAATCTTTAAACTGGGAGCTAAAAATATTTTTCGCAACATTGAGAAGTCTGCATTCATGACGTTTGTAGCAATTCAGGAAACCTTTTGACGCAGATACTTGATTTCAAAACAAAATTGTTGAGGACCGTGAAATCTCAAGATGTTCCACGGAAATAATCAGGTACATTTCGGGTTTTTTTACAGTACATGTAAAATAGCGTGGAACGTTGTTAAATAATTTTATTTCTGAGAATCGGGCCAAACACATTAGGTTTTTGACAATGTAAATGAAAAAAAAAAAAAAAAAATCAGGGACGTTTTTGGTGTTCAAGTGCTTTTCGTAGAAAATATCTTCGGTAAAATACACTCGTTGACCGTTTCCAAGATGTACTGCAAGATGCTGTACAGAAGGATCTCTTTCGTACATGGGGAAATTAAATTATGCCAGATAGCTTCGTTGCTGCTTATACATCCACTCATCGAGTTATTTCGTCAATTTTGTCCATATCACGTACCTCAAATGCGACTTAATAAGGATCTTAAATAACGTATTTGACAAAGTATTTAGTGGAATGCACGGACCTGCAAAACTCGACATTTATATGAGCCTCATACGTTTTTAAAAGTAGTGGTGAGTATGGAACTACAAGCTGCTTATATCAATTTCAACTTGATTTGTAGAATTTGACATTTACATTGAAAAGTGTGGCCTCTATACTCCTCCCTGCTACGGCGATATTGTTGATAACCATCAATATCCGTAACATAATATCATTTGTAAATTTTATCTAACTTAAGAATAAAACTTTTGAGGTTGAATCAACTTACAGCGCCATTTATTAAGAATTTACAGAACCAAACAATCAACACACACTATTAATGCATAATTAACCTTTTATTTGCCATAAAAAATTATAAAAACCATCCTATCCTTTAAGTTGGACCAAATTACAGATACGTATGAAATTTGATATAAATCGGTTCAGTAGTTTCGGAGTTTACCCCGAACAAACATCGTGACACGAGATTTTTATATATATAGATTATAAAAAGTAATGCTAGCATTTCTCTAAAAATAAATTGTGGCTTTTGTAACATCAAAATAAATAATAAATGACAAATTGCTGACCGTTTGTGCATAACAGTATTAGTTGTCTCCTTCATGTATCATACCTGAAGTAAGAGAAATACTCAATAAATCATGAAATCAAAGACACCTTCCGAAAAGAACGCGCTTCCTTGATAATAGCCAGAAAAGAATTTGAAGAAATAAATATGATATCAAATTTAAAATAGCATTAAATTTGCTGGAAAAATCCAACATATCAACCTCCCTCCCCCCTTCGCCAATAAATAAATAAAAAAATATAAAAAAAGCCAATAAATATATAAATAAATAAATAGATAAAGAGATAAATAAATTAATAAATAGGTAGTTATATAGATAAATAGATACGTATATAAAAATAATAATAAAAACGTGAACAAGATTGTTAGATAATAAAGTTGTTTTTGTAAAAGTCATTTTGTAATCGACGCATTCTGGACGTATACGCAATTTGATAACGTAAAAAAATTTATGATGTGTAATGATATCATATAAAATAAAAAGAAACAATCGAAAAGAAATGAAAACTTCTTCTTAAAACGATCAAAAACAAGTGATAATTTTAAAAAAATCAAAGAATTCTGCGAAAAAAGTAAGATTACGTAGCATGAGCAAACGAATGAAGGATGGGAGAAGAAAAAAAAATACTTGCATATACGCGTGAAAACTTTGATTTTATTAAAAAGAAGTAAATTAAAAGGCAACGGGAAAACTATTTTCAACAAAAATAGAGTACATAGGTGCCGAAGCCAAGTTTTACAGAAAATGCGTTCTTAATCTATATTTCTTCTTTCCGCAGAGGGGTCTCCTATGCTAAGTACCCCACCAAATATTGCATTATATAATACTCCAGTACCTGGACTTAAATTTACCAATGCGTGCATTACCAAGTCATAAAACACATTTTTAGATCGTTTTCCATGGAAAATTTTGTTTTTAAAAAGTATGTATATATATTTTATTAATAAAAATAAATTTTTTCAAATTATTTTTTTTTTGAATTTCGTTCTCAAAAGTTTTTTATTCAATTAACTATTAAGAAATAACATCTTTCTTGGGTAAACGAATGACGAACGAAAAAATGCTATCCCTTTTCTTTTATTTAACTTTTCTTTTTCGAAAAGCTTTCTCTCACCCCTTTTTTTCGTTACTCTTTATTTCTATAACGGCTGAAGCTGCATAATAGTAAGTTATTTTACCGATTTTCCCCGAGGCGACAAATCATATTTTAACAAAAAATCGAAAAAGTATTGGAAAAAGAAAAACTTGAGAGTTTCTACGTATACCACCTTCTGTGCATCATGCCATACATATACAGACTTCTACTAGACGTAGTAAAAAAATCACCGCAAGGCTTTTTTTTTCTTAACATAAAACGTATTATCCTTAGCAAGAAATACCTGTCTTTCAGACACTAGTTATCTGATAAAGGATTGAAAGGTAGTTTTTAATAATAAAAAAAAAAAAGAAACTTCTTCAAGCACGTTGCAAACTGCAATGAATTTCTCTTTCAGTTTTTCTTCTATTATTCGCACATCTTGGTGTTAAGTCCAAGATTATTGTAAAAACTCGCATCTTCAGCAGCCATCATGGCAGCTTTAGTCACGGTATTGCCCCGAAAGAATGAAATCTGAACTTTACCATCATCTCGGGAAAAAAGCATTGAAGTGTGACTACACATTGAAGAGCTTTTTTTTTCACTCGAACACTTCAAATCGAAGATCGACAAGATCGTGTCACCACCTCGACACACTTTGCCTTACTTGTATAATCGTCTGCTTTTCGGTATTAAAAAGGGGTCCAGTGCTTTCGACGACGTGCAACCGCATGAATGGCAAGAGTCATGATTGGCTGTGTCGAAGATTGACATTCAATAGGAAACCAATAAAAGGAATATTCCTTCTATCAAAAACAAGCTTGTTTTTACTTACCTTTTTTTATAACTAAAAAAATAAAGTTTTGGAGTAATGGGGGGTGCTTCCTTCACTCATGAGTACTACTTTTCGTTACTGAAATTGATAGAATAGGTCAAATAATAATAATAATAACATAGAGCAGCCAGAAAATACGTTTATTTTCCCCTCATTTACTTATTAGTTAATTTTTTGAAATGTCAGATTTCTAAAACAAAAGGTTTCATCGTGTGACGTCACAAGTGAAGACATCTTGAATCTGAACTCGTGGTAGTTTTTTCGTTCAAGATATCGCCTTTTGGTGATTTTTCACTGCGAGCAATTTAGAAACCGAAAATTGTCATTTAAATAAAATATACATTTGGAGAAATTTGGCAGTGTTCTGAAACTTTGTTCTGGTAACCCTAGCGACTTGTTCACTTGAGACGTCAGCAGCGAAAATAAAAATAGCGACTGCACGTCTTTAACGATTATTTCTTTAGGGGAGAATATAAGTCAAAATTAAGAAAAAAGTTACTCAACACATATTTTCAACCATGCTTTTTCAGAAAAAAAAAAAAAAAAATTGAAAATGGGAAAGAACCCAATTTGCCAAATAAAAATTATTCAAGAAATCTCGTTTTATATACTCATTCGAAAATTTACCAACGCAGTTTTTGCAAGAATATTTAACATAGTAACGTTTTTACAAAGTGCAGCTGTAACTTTAATGATTAGGGTGTCTGATTAGCAAATGCACACCCCAATTAATAATCCCAGGGTATGAAAATATGCGTTTCGAAAGTTTTTTCTTAGATGAATTGAAGAACTTGTTTCATCCACTGGAGTTAGGGTTAAAATTTCAACTATCAAAATATCATCAAACATGCAATGGCTTCGTTCAAATGTAGAAGCAATTTTCACCCGACATACCTTGACGGTCGACTTTCTAGTTTAGAAATAAAAGAAGAAAATATAACTAAACTCTTTTTGGGACCAACTTCGACTTCGTCTTCTTTACTCCAAATCAGTTCGACTAAGACTCCGCAAGCTTGGCAGAACTGCAGACTCGAAGAGAAAATGACCAAATCAGATTCCAGCTCCTTTACCCCAATATCAGTCCGACTCCGTAGCCCTCTTTTTTTATCATTACTTGAATAAGTATCATTATTGCAGCGAATTACTCCATGACTTCATTTATATAATTGCACTTATAACTGATTTTTCTTTCTCTATCTTTTCTTCTTTTTCTTTTTTGTTATTCAATATAACTTTTAAAATTTGTATCAATCGAACGATTTTTACAAGTATTAATTTTATTTTAGCAAATATAGAAAGAGATTTTAACAACAGTCGAACTGTTTTATAACAAGCACGAAGGAACCGCGATATTTGCTTGTTTTAAAACCCCTTCCAGACCCGGCGTCCGGTATACCGACATGAACTTTAAACAGCTGCTAATCATTTAATAATTAATTAAATTGATTTTATCGTAATTTACTCTTCACATTTTACTTATTGTTATCTGTGAAAGCGTTTTTCGTTTTAGGATTGACAACACTATCATATAGGGATTGTACAAGTCCGGAATACTGGCCATATCATAACTCTTTTAAGTTTTCACCTACAAACTTGAAATTTTGTTTATAAGATACATTTTACCATAGTACACTGTGGACCAAATATAAACAATTTTGGTCAAGTATTTCATATTTCCGACTTGAAGGGGGGAAGAGTACTTGTAAAAAATGGCTTCATGAGAAAAAATCATAAGTTTTCTTATATGTATACTTATTTTTTGAAAATTTCTGAACAGTACCAAAACGTAGGTGAATTTTCTTTGAACTGTCTCATTGTCCCTTCATTATGCTAGTCTTTCGGAAAACACTCATAGACTTAAAAAACAGTCATATACGCCCTTGGCTTCGAAATATGCGTAAAGTTTTTTTGGACACTCAAAATATTTTGAGTATGTAAGTGTTGGTTACAAAGGAATATAAGAATGCATACTTAAGCAAATATCATCACTGAAGTGGAAGAAAGTAAACACATTGATGAATCGATTAGTTGCTATAGTTCGAAGCTTCATAATTTAATATTGGTGGAAGAGATTTTTTTATAGCTGTAGAAGTGTTCCTTGATGGGTAATATCTTGCGTTATATAAGGGAAGGGTGGCTCAATGCGGGTAGGTTTTTGGAGAACGCTCGAAAATTGTAGTTTTTGGATTTTAATCGCAACAATTTCGGTTTTATTTTCTAGCAGGGTTCTTGAATTTCAAAATAAAAAGTGATTTTTGTAGTATTTCAAACCTAATATTTATTTATTATCAATTTTTACAAATATTTGAAAAGCCCACTGTGCCCTACCAAGGAGCCCAAAGTGGGTAAGCTTAACTAATTGCGGTTTGGTACATTTGCCAATCAAATATGAAGTTGTCAATGATTAAAATAGTTGACTATCTACCTGCCATTATATAAAAAAATAAAACAGTTGAGTTAATAGAATTTAAAGTCAGTACATTTGTTCATAAAACATAAAGAAACAACTGAGTTAATTAATAGACTAATTAATTGTGCCATCCCAAAAAATAACTTTTTAAAGTTATACTTATCCTATTGAAAGAGAAGTCAGCACACGAGTCAAGAAATTTTAAATAAATATATAATTAAATCCTATACCTGCTTTGCACAAAGGCACGTTTTTTATTTTAATAATTATAACCTTAAATTAATAATTAAAAAAACGGAATCACCATCGTAGTTTATAGGTGGATAGTGTTAGAATAAGTTAATATTATTAACAATTAAAAAAAAAAAGCTGGTCTTCGACTATTCACAAGAAACAAAACTGCTTAATCTTAAGGTACAACTTAATGCTGAAAAATTAAAAATCGGAAATAAAATTATTATTTCGGTTAGGATGGAAAATAACAAATTTCATGTAATTTCCCCATTAAATATTTCAAGATAAACGCCAATGTTACAAATTTTGTTGCCTTGCAAATTTAATGCTAATAACAATTAAAATGAAAATTTTGAATCAAGGCCTCTCTGGAGCAAGAATGAAATTTATTCACTGACATTGCTTTCTTAGGGTTTTTATCCTCATCTATGCCAATAATCCATAACGGGGCTAAGTAAAAAGACATACTAAGATCTTTATCACAAGTAACTTATACGCTGTGTGAACCATTCTTTTGCTTATCTCAGCAACTAGACTACTTAGACTTCGGAATTTCAGTAAATGATTTGTTTAATCTTAAGTTACAACTTAACGCTAAAAAATGAAAATCTAAAATTTTGTTTGAAAACGAAAAGCTTTAAAATAAGAGATTTTTTTAAAAAAAATACTAAGCACTTATCATAATGCACTCAAAAGGATAAAATAACTTTTCTGGGTCAGAAAGGACAATTTAAGTATATCTGTAGTTTTCAATTATTCCAAAAAAAAAAAAAAAGACTTCACTAATGAAGAAAAGTGCGCTCAAGTCATTTCAAGCCGAACTTTCCTATTAAGAAAAATATGCATGCTTCAACACTCAAATTTATGACTGAAAGCTAGATAATGGTAAAACATTCTCTATATGATTTGAGCCGCACTTTTCTTCTTTTGTGAAGTCTTTTTCTGGGAATAATTGAAAACTACAGGAATAATTAAATTGCCCTTTCTGACCCACAAAAGTTATTTTATCCTTTTGAGTGCATTATGATAAGTGCTTAGTATTTTTTAAAAAAATCTGTTATTTTATTTTAAGCTTGGTTGCGCCATGCCGCTTCACTCCTGCTTCGCTGGGATTGATAATAACTCGGGGGGTGTATACGACGTACGTATTCATCGCCGCTAACACACCATGGGGGGATGGGGGGCATACAAAGGCCTACCCGCTTTTGGCCACCCTCCTCTATTCTACGGAAATCCAATTCCCATAAATTTCACCTGTATAGTCCACTGCCATGAACAATAGCAATGCCTTAAAAATAGAAAGTAAGTTTTTTTTTTTTTGAATCGCCGGATCTACTGTGTCTAGTAGATCATCAGACATCTGACTTGTCGATTTTGAAACTTTAAATGTGTACAGGTCCTTGTTTCCCCGAAATTTCTTCTTTTCGTTAAATTTGAACTTTGTCGAACCATAGAAACATATTTTTTAAAAATATAATTTACGAGTTTATAGAGCGAAACAGATAACAACGAGCGTGATTTTCAAATAAGATTAGCGTAATGAGTGGAAAATCCCCAGACTTCTGAGGAGCAAAGAGGCCATCGAGAACGACAGAGGAAAGGAGCAGAGGATGGAGAATCGAAGAGAAACTCCGCGAAAGGGGTTATGGGGAAGCGAAGTCCGATTCCGTCTCGACAACTTTGTCTCTCAGTGTCCCAGGTAAAGCATCCGCCCCCCGGCCAATCAGAGAGCTTGCCCGCCGATTCGAATCGTCTGCGCCGACATCTGCTCCACCAATACTCCCAACTCGACCATCTGAAGAAAAGGAGGGGGGGGGGGGATCTTCCGAAGCGCCATATTTTTTTAGTTTTGGTCTTCGGATGCTCTTTCTCTTCTCTTATTCTTGCTCCTCTTACTCCTTCGTACTTTCGCTCTCTCTTTTCGCGCTTTTCGGCGCTGGAGCAATGGCGAAGGACTGTAATGACGAAATCTAAAAATGTCAAAAAGTGCTTGGATTTTTTTAAGATAATCTTTGTTATTGAATCTTTGTGTTTTAGTGTTGTCTAAATATATTCTTTGTTAATAGGATATACTACAATACGGACTAAAAAGCTCAATGCTCCACAAACTTGTAACTGTAATGCATCATTTGTTATCAACATTCATTAAAAGAATAAAAAAACTCTCGTTAGAATCCACCTTACCCAGAGAAAGATGACTTTTTGCTGCACAATTGAAGCGTTAATCTGGGATCGGTTTAGCATCAAGACCAGCTTAATCCAGTTTTTATAATTTTATAGGCAGAACAAAAAACAGTCATTTATTGTGCTGTTTTTCGCATGCAATTATATATATATATATTTATTTTTTGAGCAATGATGAATTGCTTTTCATTCTCACTTTATTTTGGAAGTTCCTTTGATTTTTTAGATTACCGTGACGGCGAGAATAAGTGCAGCTCGTTGTTTTTAATATATATTTAAAGTGACTAATTTTCGTCGTCATGGTTACAAAGTGTTTACGTTCATTCAGAGCTAAACTAAAGCAGATTTTACATTAAAAAGCGTTTTCGTATACACTGTTATATAGATGAACTTCAGTGCAAAAACTTCATCTAAATAAAAAATTAACAGATTACAAATTCCCATTGTTTAAGTTAGATGAAAAATAAAAAAGCCACTAAATATACTCTTTATAATAGGTCTACAGTGAAAAATGGTTGTAATAACTATATCTTCACTACAGCATCCTAATGAACTTTTTTTAAATGGATATGCCGCGTGCTACCAAATGTAGGAAATCACCAGTCATATTATGTCGGGTGCAATCTCCTTAATTTCCATTTCATTCCATTTGTAGAAATAAGAAACTCAACGAGTCAATTCCTATCGCAATTTGAGATTGCGAAGAAAAAAAAAATTGAAATGAATGCTTGGAGTCGGATGCTGGATGATTTTTTTCCCCTTGATATTATTATTTTAATAGCAGTGTGTTGGATCTGATTGAGTTGGATGCATTCTAAATAGCTTTTTAGCTTTTTAATATCCATTAAGAATTTGTAATCCATCTGACTACGAATGTGTTCAGTCCAGACAGGCGGGTTGCTTTCATATTCTCGGAAGTTTTTAAATTTAACTTATATTAAAATTCAAAAAGAAGTAAGTTGCATTCGGGCCTGAGATATCGTCCGCCAAAATGCAACTATGATCTGCTATCAATCCACCAATCAATGGCAACGTAATGAAAAATAGGGGTTCCCTGTAGCGCCCGCTTTGTTGACATGAGTTTCAGCGATTGTTACTACCTACAAGCGTAAGCGAAATTTAGTGTGGCCACAGCCAAAGTTGGCGTACTGAGGAACAGAAATGGCAACAACTATTTAACCGATGATATATTTTTTCACCAATTTGGCATGTTCCTTGGGGATATTTCGATAATTGGGAATCTAGCGCGCTCGTTTCATTTTTGGCGTAAATAAATTTATTTCGGTAACCCTGCTAATTTATAGTAACCCTATGTGAATAGATTGTTTCCGATCTCTTTGTTTTGATTTGCAAAGAAAAATACCTCTCGCGTAGGTGCTGGAGCCAAAAATTGACGCCAATGAAGAAAGATCGCCAGATTCTCAATCATCGAAATATCCCCTGTTCTGCGTTACGATAACTCAACTGCTTCCACTGTTAAGTGTATTCCTCAGCTCGGAACTTATAGCGTTGACTAACCCATCTACTCAATTTCAGATAAACTTGAAGATGTCAGAAAACGTCAAGACCTCAGTCAAAGATCTAGATGCAATGCGAAGTTATATCAAGCACCTGACAAAACATAAGCAAACGAAGGATGAAATTAACGATTTTGATTTGCGATTGGATCCATCGGTTAAGAATTTTGATCATCGACTGGAAACTGAACTCGTTGGATACATAATGTTTTTTCTTTCACGGCCACCGTCAAAAGATGAGTACATTGATCACTCAGCTAACTATTTCAGAAATCTTTTGAGTTGCAGGCAAAAAAAACCACTATTGCCTTCAGTTTCAAAAAAGCGGTATTAATAAATTCTAAAAAAAATTTTTTTGATGTTTAGGCCAAAGTGTTACCTGAAATTTTTGCCTTCGTTTTCTCTCAGTTTTAAAAATGTTCAAATTGTTTTCTGTTTGAAATAAATTAAGGACAGATTTATATGTAGAAAACTTTTTGATGTGTAATGTGTCTTTCCATAAATTTTAATTAATTTTTGGTGCACTGTATATTTTGGCGTCATTTATTTCAATTTTAAAAAAGTTATGGTTTGCAGTTCTATAGAATTAGCGACGAAAAATATCTCTCAACGTTATGAAATTCATAACGTTGAACACTTGGCGAAGTCAAAAAAAAAAAAAAAAAAATCTGATCGATTAGTCATTACATATGTTTTCTAAAACAATGCTGCTTAAATAGAAATTTTAATGTTTAAAACCTGTTTAACAAGATTACATTGAAATAAAGGTACTTTTCCGTCAAAGATTGGCACTTGGCGCATTTTTTTAATTTTTGGCGATTTAAATTTATTCATCCCTATTGCAGACTAAACATTTTATAGTAGGAGAGCATTCGATAACTTCAATTTCTAAATTCTAGCATTGCGATTATACTTGTAGATATCGCCAAGGCCGTGTTAAGTCAAAGTTACATAAAACTACTTGTCTTACTTTATTTTATCTTTTAAATGAACTTTTAAGGAATGCAAGTCATAAAAAGACAGAAACTTCCACTGATATGAAAAATAATACGCCAAACTAAATTAAGCAATTAAAAAGTAGCATGGCGAATAACACTAACAATAATAATAACAATAAAAACAAGCTATAGAAAAGCATGAAAAAGTTGCTTGAAATAATCCACCAAGTAAATGTATCAATATTAAAAGACTTCAGTAAAATGCTAAATAATCCACCAAATACATGCAATGAGTCATTAACAAATATGAAAAGTTCCATTAATGTATAAAATCAGAAAAGATGACCAAACACTGCGACGACGTATTTTTTTTTTTTTTTTTTTTTTGAGCAATCACGATTGCTTATTGCTTTCATTTGACTGTCTTTGGCGTTGTGGTTCCTTTTCCAGCTTGGACCAGGCCTGCAGCACCACCGTCCACCGGCGGCGGCGCGGCTGGTCCTGAGCACTGTCCCCCGAAATCCACTTTTGCTGGGCGGTGGCGTCCATGTCCCACACACACGAACGCCTACACACACACACAAACGAACGCCTACACACATACACACACGAACGTCTACACACAAACACACGAACGCCTACACACACACATGAACGCCTACACACACACACGAACGCCTACACACACACACGAACGCCTACACACACACACGAACGCCTACACACACACACGAACGCCTACACACACACACACACACGCACACACTTACGCACCCACACACATGCGCCTACACAAACACACACGCTCGTGATTGCGAAAAACATAATTTGAATTCAAGATGCCAAAAATTCAAATTATTTTTTTTTTTGTATGTATTTTTTTTTTTTTTTTTTGGCTCAGGTAGAAAGCAAGCACGAGTCGACGCATCAGCTTAAGATCAGCCTTTTTGAATCGGAGCGCGTGTTTGAGTGGTTGTCTTTTCTGGTGAGTAATCGCGTTTGATGATTGTTCACTGCGAGCGATTATTAGCGGCACGTGAATTGTTTATTAAATAAAGTATTATTTTCGGCAAATTTGGCGAAATCCGAAACATTGTTATGGTAACCCTGGCAGTGCAACAATGAAAAATCCGATCCAAAAAGGCTAAACTTAAGCTGATGCGTCGGTCTATATAGCGGCTCTAACCAAACTAAGTGACGTATTCCAAAAACGAAAAAGTACCGAAAATTTTATATCTCAGTGAGGGTAATAAATACAGCCAGCATTTAAATGAAAATGGAAAGTTCAAAGGCTCTGTGGTTATAGGGATTTCCTATGATAACGATAATAGTTAAAAACTTAAAGCTCTTTCAACGCTTATTTAGGGGAGTTCATTTTTAGGAGACTTGGCAATAGCTAAATTTTGGAAAATAATCTTTTTTTTTTTTTACTGTACTGTCAGCAAGAACGAAATATAATGTCGTCTCAGTTCTTGCATCAAAAAATTAAGCGGCAGTTCAAAAAATTGGTGAGAATCTAAGCAATCAACTCTTTTCATATATTAAATCAAATTTACCAACAAAATGCTGGAGTGCATACATAAATTGCTCACATTAAACAGCATTAGCATCACAAATTCGGATTTTAAATTTTGATATCACTGAAATACCTTTTGAAAATTGGCATCGATCAAGTATTAAAACTTTAAAAACTAATAAAATTTGACGAGCAAAGTGTTTATTCTTTTAATGTGCTGTCAGTTGGCAATCAGACGAATTCGATTCGGTAAATATACTTTTCAACAAATCGAATGGAGGGCAAAAGCAAAAATGAACAGCAACAAAATAAAAATTCAACTGAAAGCGAGTTGTTAAGGAAAAATGATGGCGAAAACAATCGCTACACTTTAAAAATTGATAATGAATGGTGGAAAACCTATGGAGAGTTCATGAAAGAAGTAAATGGTGTATATATTTGGGAAGAAAAAAGTGACAAGCAAAAGATAAATCATATTTTAAAGGAAAATATAAGTGAGGCATCAGTAAAAGAAGAAACTAAAAATAGCACCAAAAATAAACAGGATGAAAATGATAATGCTTTAAATCTAGACGACGACGAAGTTAACAAAGAGCAAAGTAAAAGAGTTTCTGGTGAAGAATCCGTTACGCAAGTGAACTCAATTGATCTTGTTTTACGTTTAAGAGAAGACGACATGAAATTCAGAAATAAATTAGTGAGAATGATGACCGATTACGCAATGACAGCTTATGCTGAAGATCCTGATGATGTTACAGATCATGCTGCGAAATATTTCGAAAAACTCAAATGAGATGGTGTCATGTAAGTGTCATGTAGAGCCGAAGACTGAACTGAAGGCGGAATCATCATAAAGAAGAACATGCCATATTGGCGAAAAATATGTTCAATTGCTAAAATAACTGCTGATATGCGACCCGGTTACCGTAATTCTACCCTTCAAAGCAGCAAAGAAACGTCCCAATCAGTCACAATGCTTCCTCCATAATTTTGATATGTTCTTCTTCAGTTAAAATGAAGAAATTGCAAAAATTTTGACATACGTATGGCAACATGCGTTTGTATTCATACGGAAACCAAACACGAAAACCAAGCGAAAATTGACGTCTTTAGTTCCTAAGTAAAAAACTGAATTGACTGTGCGTTTATAAAATTTACATCCACTGTTTAAGAATAAAAAAAAAAGATGAATTTAGACACTAGAAGGATGACTCTCTTACCTGCAGAAGACAGACTTGTTCAGCAAATGGACAAATTGGGCATTGATTTGGTGGATATTTTGGGTGAAAAATCCAAGAGATCAAAAACCGAATACGAAAATTTATATTCGCGTGTCTATTCAGCTAAAAAGATCAATAGCAAAGAACAGTTAACTGAACAATTGGAGCATTTGATTTACGAGTACTCATTAATAGTTATGGTGGAGAATCCCAACGATTTTGTCACTCATGCAGCTAATTATTTCGAAAAACTTAAATCTCAGAGGGATGAAATGAAGAAGTTGCTGCGCAGTCGAAGAGTTTCAAAAGTTTCTGGCAGGAAACGCGATTTAGATAAAAAAGAAGATTCAAAGCCGGTAGAGCTTGAAGATGAAGCATCAGCTGTTGATAAGGAGCATAGAGACAATGAGTTCATACGAGCTTTAAAAGATGGAAAAATCCTTCCAAAAAAATTTCTACAAGAATTATAGTTAAGGTTTTGTAAATGTTGTATATCCTACGTACTTAGAGAAAAATGAAATTTTACTCATGATAAAACAGATGGTATTTGGAAAATACACTTGGCAAGTTTTCAAAAAAAAAAAAAAAAAATCGCAAAAGTAATTAAAACAAAGTCAGCGTAGTCAAACGTTGCCAATACTGTTGAAACTTAAAATTTACTTCCTTGACAAAACAAGTTTGTAAACAAGACTAAAATATGCAATAAAATGAAAAAAATCAGCCAAGAGATTTAATTAAGTAATTAAAACGCAATAAAATCCTCCAAGTAAAAAACCAAATCATTATCTATAACTATATAACATAGAAAGACTAATTAAAAGTGAAAACAAGTATTATACGTAGCAAAAATGGCAACAGCTATTCCAGCAATGATTCAGTTCTGCCCGCCAATTTGGCATGTTCCGCGTTGTGATATTTCCTAAATCGCGTGATGTTGGAGAAATAATTTTCTCATGGCCGTGTATAACCAGACTACAGTTCTGTCGTTCGAATAATAAGTCAGACAACTGTTGTCTGAATAATATAGTACGACGGCCTTGTATAACCAGACAACAGTTGTCAGAATAGCAACTCGCACAACAGTTTCGGCGCATGCGCAGTTACTGTTGTTCGAATAACATAGTATGACAACTGTTGTCTAAATATACAGTACGTTTTCTCATGCATCATTTCTTTGCTCAATCTGCTTTTACTTTGACTTGAAATCAACTGCCTGTTTCTTCAATAGCGTAATTCAGTTTTAAATACTTCAAACAGTATTTCCGAAAAATAAGGACATCTGTAACGCATTGAACGTTGTCGAATTTCGTAAGTGAAGATGAATAGTCAGCGACGACAACCAAAGAATTCAGCTCAAGAAAGGATTAAATTTCAAAATGAATTGCTGCTGATGGTTTTGGACTATGTATTTCACGTCAAAAATGATCCTTATTTGAAATTTCGTCCTAGAGATTTTGTGAATCACGCTGCTTCTTATTTCAACTTACTCAGATGCCGGAGAAATGGAAAATTTTTATCCCGTGGTGAGTTTTATTTGAACGAAATAAGGCAGAATTTGAAAAAAAAATAATGATAAAGAAAATTCAGGCAATCGATGAAATCTTCTTTATTTGTAGACTTCGGCGAAGAGTGAAAAATAGTTAAAATTGTTTACAGCTGTAAGAATTTTCAATGGACAAGACTGTTGGTAAAAATTTTTCTTTGGCACGATGACTTTTCATTTGCCTCCTAATTTAAAACGCATTCATTTTTTCCTTTGTGTACATAAAATTTTTTTAACTAAATCATGAAACATATGACTACTTGTGTGAAATCTCAGCGACTGAAATTTGGCTCATTTCTGATTGAACTTACTCGAATTATTTTACTTGACATTACGTTCAACCAGCGATAATAGAGGGACTAAATTAGCAGGAGGATTGTCATGACATAGAACAGGACCAATTGGCAAGAAAAAAGAAAAAAAGAGTCTACTGGAATAGGCTTTGCCATTTTTTCTCCGCATACTTAAACTTTACATGAATGTGGAACTTTTTATGTTAGTGATCTTAGTTTTATCTGGTGGATTAATTTTTATTTTAATGTTTTGATTTAATTATATGGATTAACGTCTTTACTTGCTTTGTTTGGAATATAGAAGCTAAATTTTAAATTTCGACGATATTGATTTTGCCTGCGTTTGACAAGCAGATACACCTCGTTTTGATAAATTTGGCAAAAAAAAAAAAATGTTAAAGCGTTATGATGATTCCCCCAAATTAAATAGCAACTTCTTATAGACATTATTGCTCACCTTTGGCTGCCTTTCTTGCTTCTTTGATCTGGCTAAAAGTGGCGCGATGTACACACGTACTGTCTGACCACGGATTGTATAGAAAGACAAACATCCGTTTCCAGCCGGAAATGAACGAATCTATTATTTTTAGCGATGCCAGCTTTTGCAGAAGCAGAGTCTCATTCAAATGAGCGGAATACACGCATCAAATTTTTACTTTTCTCCCCCATTCAGATAGATTCGTCTCATCTGGACGTTTGAAAATTCCATACAATCCGTGGTTGGACAGTATCAACATACGGGAAAAAAGCTTGCTGTTTTGTAATCTAAATTTATTAAGTTGGGTGCTTTTTTTTCCTCGTTAAATTGCACACAAATTTTCTTGATGCTTATTAGCAATAAATATATTAATAAGAAACTGTATTTTTCAACATTTCTACCTATTTGTTTCAATGCTTGAAACAGATAAATATCAAGCATATACCCATAATCCCCAAGCATAACTTAGTGGTTGTTTGATAAAGTGAATTTCGGCAATCATCGAATTTTTTCCAATAACCATGTGATGGTGGAAATACCAGCCGCACCGAAATTCATTGGCTCAGTCTTTGCCGTCCTGCTGTAATATGTTTTTGTAAACAGTTAGTTAGACATTCAAAATGACTACTGAATGTAAAATCGCGGTCGTCAAAAGTCAATTGTTAGGTACATAATATGACTGACGATCGCTAATTTCAAGACCTCGTTCAACTTTTCTGTCTAGAGTTCATAGAAATATTGCCCCATTTACTATCACTTTATTTGCTTGATATAATGAACTTCAACCCTCCAACGTAATTTTGATTAACTTTCAAGGAAAAAAAAACATCACAAAATAACCTCTGTTGAAAAAAGGTTTTAAAACTTTTGAATTGAATACCATTGAGTAGTTGCTATGGTTATATGATGTAAGAGCGAGAAAAATCACATGCATTTGGAAACAGCTGAAGATCACGTTGCCTTTTAAATATCCAAAGCGACAGAAGCAGTTGTGGCGCCATCTATTTTCCTATTTTAAGACTACAGCGAGCTTAGACATACAGAGATGAAAGTCTTAGACATTATTTTTATTTAGAAAACTCGAATGATGATTTCATTTCACTCCTGCTGTTCAGGAGTTGGAACAAATTTATAGTATTGAGTTCCAGATAACAAGCAAAAAAAAAAAAAAAAAAATTAGTTTGAATTTTGTCATCTTGAATTCAAATTATGTTTTTCGCAATCACGAGTGTGTGTGTATATGTAAGCGTGTGTGTTTGTGTGTGGGGGGTATGTGTGTGTGTAGGCAGGTGTGTTTGTGTCTGTGTGCAGACATGAGTGTGTGGGTAGTTGTGTGTATGTGTGTAGGTGTGTGAAGGGGGTATGTGTATGTGTGTGTCGGCATATGTGTTTGTGTGCAGGCATGAGTGTGTGGGTAGTTGTGTGTATGCGAGTGTGTAGGTGTGTGTGTGTTTGTGTGTGTATGTGTGTAGGTGTATGTATGTGTGTGTAGGTGTATATATGTATATGTGTGTAGGTGCGTGTATGTATGCGTGTAAGTGTAGGATATTGACGAAACCTGGAAACGGTTTTCGCTAGATTTGCAGCATCGTGAGGAGCCGGTCGACGGTGATGCTGCGGAGGATGCTGGTGGGAAAAATCAAAGGAACGTCGAAAACAGTCAAACAAAAGCATTAAGTAATCGTGATTGCTCAAAAAAAAAAAAAAAAAAAAAAAATCAAAACGCTGATTTTTTTATTTTTATTTTTTTACTTCTCTCTCTCTTTTTCTCTCTCTCTCACACACACACACACATGCGCACACACAAAGAAAGGATAAGTGCAATTCAGAGCGTCCCAAACCGAATGAAGCCTGTAATTAAAGCCGCGGCCGAAAAAGAAAAGAAAAACATCCAACATCCAGTCCCCGGCATTCATTTGAATTCTTAGGTCTTGAAATCGTATTTCAAAATAGTATGTTTTCCCCAATTACGAATTGAGATAGGGCCTGACTCGTCCGGCTCCTCGTTTTAACGTATGGAATGGAGTGGAAGTGGAGAAGATATTCGCACTCGTCATATTATGACTGGTTCTTTTTTTTTATTGTATAATATGAGGCATATCCATAAAAAATAGAAAATAAAAAGGTAATGGGGTCATTTCCAAAATTTTAAAAGTCTTTTTTTCTGAAAGATCACGCTTAAAAACACAGGATCTGACCATTTTTTAAATAATTTGTTTAAGTTTAATATTTAAAAAAAAAATTACTTAAATCGGAGCGCTTTCATTGTTTACGCTTCTGTCGTGTGACATCACAAATGATGAAATGCCATTCTGTGTTTCCATTCACATAGCAAAATATTTAATTCGCATCTTTACTCACGTGTATTGGCAACGATATGGTTGATAGCAAGCGTAGAATGAACTATTTAATTCGCTGCTTGATTATCATAACGTGGAAACGTGGTAGAAAGATGCGCCAAAGAGCATGATTTGACATCATGAGGACCACGCCTGGTTTTCAAAATCGGATGATTCAAAATGAAAGTATTTTCTGGGTCTATGTTATTTTTTTCACTCATTCTACCAATTTCAGTGACTAAAAGCAGTACTTTTGACTGAAGGAAACCACCCCATTAGGGTACGGAAATAAAGATATGGTTATTATATATGGCCAATTTCCACTCCCACACTTATCATAAAGATTATATTTATACCGTATTCCGTTACGGTAATTTTATTTTCATCAACCTTAAACGATGGGAATTAGTAATCTGGAAATTTTGTATTTACATGAAGGTTTCGGTTTATAATTTGATGCATAGAATTAAAATGTGAACAAGCATGAGACACATGTGACACGATTAAAAAATGTAGAGCAAGCATTATATTTCAAAGAAACGCCTAATGGATTCGTAATTTATACTGTGGCAGTCTAAATTGTGTGCAGTAGGTTTGTCATTAAGAAAATATTTTTCTACAAAGATAATACTCTGCTCACTGTCAACTTTCAATTTTTCTCAGTCTGTTCTGATCATTTCACAGAGAAAATCTGCAGAGTACAAAGAATACTTTATTATGTAAAGATTATTCTTATTTTATACTAGCAGTACCCGCACAGCGATGCCTATGCTAAAAATTTAAAGAAAATCCGTTGAATTAAAGAAAAAATAAGCCCCCCTCCCCCCCCCCGATGTGAAATGATCATTTTTCTTTAACGACTTTCTAATTAAAAAAATCAATTAACATACAAACAATGAATTTAAAATAAAGTAATAACAGTAAAATATTCATAAGCAACAAAGGCAACTTCCTCCAAAATGTTTTAAAAGAAAGTAATTGAAAAATTGTCTGGAAAATGGACCTAGTGTTATAGTTGAAAATTGTCTGGAAAGTGGACCTAGTGTTATAGCAATTATTCGAAAGAGAAACCTTGAAAATTGACTCAATTAGAATCGCTTATATCTCCTGTTCTAATTAATTGAGAAAAATGGAACAAACATCACCTTGTTTGAGAAGGACCCTTTCCAGCGATATATAATGTTTGGGGGTGGGGGGATTTTTTACTCCCTAGTTAGCCGAAATTTAGCTTAATTAATAAATTAGAAAAAAAAAACTAATTCGAAATTTAGAAATTCGGCTTCGAGGTGCACGGGCCCGGGGTACGTTCGAATTTTTGTTCCAAGTTTCAGGGCTGTATAGGAGCTATGGGGTCTTCTGGCCATCGGGTACAAACAAAGAAACAACGTCACCTTTATATATCTAGACTAGCTAACCCGGCCACGCGTTCCTGTGGCTAAGGTTTTTGTTATATTTTATTGTAGTAAATCATTTAAGGGGTAACGGTAGGAAAACACCAGTCATGGGGACCGTTTTTTTTTTACATAGATTGTAAAAGAACATGATGAACTAAATTATTGGCCAACTGTTTACTAACAAAAATTAAAATTAATATTAAAAGAGATATTTAAAAGCTGAATTGAGATATGCCTTCCTTTATAATTTTTTTTCCTTAACTTTTACGGAAAAGTAGGCTAAAAAAATAAGATAACAGTTAAAAAAAAACTAAAAAAACACGCTTTCGTAGCAAAATGAACTAAAAAGTGAAAAATAATCTTTGGATGATAGTAGTTGACCAATCACTTAATTTTAATGTAATACAAAAAAGCGTGGGGTGCTGTCTATTTACATTTTTGCTTGGACAACAAATGGAAGAAATTCAAGACAGCTGATAAGAAGCCCCCCACGCTTTTTTATTACATTAAAATCAAGTGATTGGTCAACTACTATCATCCAAAGATTATTTTTCACTTTTTAGTTCATTTTGCTACGAAAGCGTGTTTTTTTTAGTTTTTTTTTAACTGTTATTTTATTTTTCTGTTTTTTAGTCTTATGTTGGAGAATTATCAGGCGACGAAATTATTTATAAAACGAGTGCGAGGTAATATTTTAAAGTTAAGACAAAGGCACCCCGATGGGAATCTACAATGAGTCATCGATGTATGTTTGCGGAAATCATATTTATTTTACTTTGAAAATTTGAGATGCATTTGAATAAAAGTTTTGTTCAACAATGGTCTGATCAGCAATGAATTTCCAATTCAAGGCTCACCTAAATTTTGGCATGAAATTAGTTAAAAACAATTATATTTCATGTTCTAATTACCTTGGAACATTGGAAAAAATTTTGTCTGATGCAGAAAAATTAAAGGTTTTTGTAGATATTTTTAAATAATTTTTGCTAGCATTTTTTGATGTATTTTTTAAATTTTTTCCTTTTTTACATTGTTGGATTTATGCCAAAATATTGATTAAAATTGGAGGAAACTAACAATTAAAAGAGTTAATTAATTAATTTGATTATAGAATATTGCATTGTCATCGGGTCTGAGGTCGCGTGCCAAATTTCAAAAGAATCCGATCGCAGGAAGTGGGCGAAATTTGAGCTGCAAGATTCCGTTACAAGATACATACATACATACATACATACAGGTGAAGCTAATAAAAGCGTGTTAAAAATGGTTTGATTGTAGCGGATGTCATGTTAGGTTTTCTAGTTAATGAACAAACTTCTGCAATAAATTAAATGCACACTCTCAAAAATAATTGGAAAGTTATAATGTTTCAAAAATAATTTCAAAATATTCATTATTTCCAGATGCTGCAGAATTTTTTTTATTAGTTTTCATACTTTTCCAAATAGCATTGTTCACATTCAATAAATGAAATGCGTTTCCTAGTTTCCCGCATTTAATCTCCAAGTTCAGCCAATGCCGATTAAAAAATAACATTGCCAACTCTGACCGAATGTGACAAGTATATTTTAACGAGATAAATTTAGGAAGTTCTCTTTCATCTACTGTCCTAAAAAAAGTTTTAAATCTTGTTACAAAACTGAACTTCTTCATATGAAAACTACAAAATTGATTTTCGTGCGTACAATCAAGAACAGCAAGAAGTTGAAATAAAAAAAATTGAAAAAATGCGTTACAACCGTGCACTAAAATAGCGTAAAATATAAAAATGTGTTTTAGTCATAAGTCACAATTAAAAGTAAAATGTACTTTTGAGCGAAGTAGTTAAACAAAAGAAAGTTAAAATGACACAAATAGCAGTTCTCTCTCTCTCGACTTACAAACAAATGTTTCGGGGTTAAAAGGAATCACTTTTACTTGAAAAAAAAAAACAAAAAAACAAGAGTTTACGGTTGATAAGATACCGAACTGAGATTCCATTTGCTATTTGTGGAACTTAGAAATTTTTCTGCTCCTTCCTTTTACATCTACTAAATAATGCATGCCTTTTGAATAACTAAAAAAACAAGGAAACGCTTAATTAAGTATTTTCTCCCCTAGTTTATCATGAACCGATGCAAAAAAGTGTTTTACAGAGACTACGTTTCCCGATATCTACAATGATAAAGTGATTCCTTGGATAACTCTCTAAATATTGCGAAAACGCCAAACTGAATCCAGATTCGAAAAATATTTTTTTTTCACCAAATATTTTGCCAGGCTGGCGACAAAAATTGACAACCGAACCAATTTGGCAATATCGTCGAATTTGACGATATTGCCAAATTATACCATCATTTGAGTTTGTATTATAATTAACACTAATTTTCCCCAAAAAAGGTGTGGAAGATTCCTTTTGAAACATCCGATACCGAACCAAAAGGGAAGTTACGCAAATAGAACGTACTAGGAGTATAACATAACAAATTTCAACTTTCTACGGCATATCGTTTTTGAGTTATGGAGATACGTACATAGAGACGTTACGAGAAAACTCTTGGTAATTAACTCGCGAATCGTCAAAATGGTCATTTCATGCGTCCATACATTCTTAGGTACATATTCACGTGAAATCGTGTTGAAAAAAACTACTCAACATTCATTCGGGTGTGCGCAAAATGGAAATTTAGGCCGATATTTGCATGCAATTTTTTTCGCGAATACAATACTTCCTTTACGATGTGAACGGAAGTAAAAGTATACTGCCAAATTTGCCAAAAATAGTAGAAATTAGTATTTTTTATTGGCATGATGCAGATAATGTTGGAAAAATTGCTGAAGTTAAAAAGTGACAATGTCCTCCCTCAGCCAACTTTAAATAGCGGCCGCCATTTAGTGTTTCGGACTTCTTTTCCAATTTATAATATTTGCTAAGTTTTTAAAATTGATCAGAATCAACTGTAATGTCTTACATGCTTTATATGTAAAAGTAAAATGTATTCCTATAGGTTTTAAAAAAATTTCCCAGGTAAATTTTGATTTTTTGTTTTATAACTCTCCGGCATGCAGATTTTCATTTCAGTAAATATCTTGCAGTCTGGGGCATTTACAAAAAAATATTTCGTAGTGAAAACGTACATTTTTTATCAAGACGTACTTACACCTGATTTAGATTCGCTTGTTTTAAATTCAAATGAAGGGGGTTAATTTTAACATATGGGGTGTCTGGGATACGCAACTGATGTTTAAAGAAAATTCATTACTACTATTAAAAGAATTTTTTTAAAGAAATAATGATGAACTTTTGTTCATTCATTGAGTCCAAATTGAAATAAGTTAGAAAGTTTCTATTTTTTATATTTCAAAACATTTGAATACGGATTCAAAAACGAACGTTTCTAAAATAGGGTTCCTCTTACCCAACCTACCCTACGTGCTCCTAATTTTTATTCAACTACTGTCTCAGACGAATGAATTGAAAATAAAAAAAAAAGGCGAAAGACCCTGATGACTTTAAAAAACAACTTTCAGGGAATAAAAGCATCTCTCTGGGCAGTTCAGCTGGATTTAATTAATGAATTATTTTTCTTATTTTCTATGAAAAAGATTTCTTCTTTAAAATTTAGGGCGTTACTTTATTCTGTAATTAATGTCCCCGTAATTATCTTTCAAAAAATGCATGTGAACCTTTTTGATTTTTACAAACTGTTAGGTATAATAAAAATTAAAAAAAATATGAGTAACTCAAGTAAAGAAATGAAATTGTAATGCATCTGTTTGGCTTTAAATATTGCTTTTAAATTACTGTTCTGTGTATTTTTAAATATTTGAATGTAATCTATTTTTCTTAATTTTTTTTTTCAACATTTTTAAAAATAATTTATCTAAATATTACTGCATGAGTTTGAAACATGTTTTATATAAAGGGATTGTAATTACATTTTTTCGTACATTCTGAATATAATGTTCCCCTAATAATACTAATAATGTTAAAATAATAGTAACAAAAAAAATAATATTTTAATGACAATTATTATTATTATTATTATTATTATTATTATTATAACAATTATTATTCTTATTATTATTATTATTATTATAACAATTGTTATTATTATTACTATTATTACTATTATTATTTTTTAATTGTTATTGTTGTTGTTGTTAGAGAAAAAGGTGTAAAATACGGGCACAGGTGCAAAGATGGGCGTCCAGCCCTCGTGGCTAGGGGGGAGGGTACTGAAGACTGTCGACGAGGACTCTATATGGTGCTATATATATATATATGGTGTATAATATAAGATAGCAGAGAGCAGTTAGAAACATTCTTTCAAGTCTTTCAAGTAGTATTGATGTAGCGTGAGTTATTGTGTGCGAATTGTTGTTTTTCTAGACTGCAAACTTTTAAGAGCTTTGTGAAATAGTTTTCTTTTCATGTTCTTACATTCAGTTAAAATTAATTGCACAGTGATATCTGGAAAACGGAGATCTTCAGCTGGTTTTCGAAGCACACCTTTAGTCACGCACGCTTTTTCGTTGCATGCGACAATGGCCATCTTTATTTGATTTAGTTTGCGTAAATATGGGCCCCCATTTAAATTGTGCACATAACTAAACCACCTCTTTTTTTAGACAAAAAAAAAAAAAAAAAAAAAAATCTCAAGCGGTGCAACTTGCTCTTTTCGTGACGGAAAGTTCTCTGAAGACACTCGGGGAGAGGCATGGAGGAAATGTGTTATGAGCGGGGGTGCTCACCTGGGGCGGGGGTTACATGGCGCAGATTGCACCATTGAAATTTTAGGTGAGGGTTTTCTCTGAGGGATATTTTTCTCATTTTTAGGGGGAGGCTCTTGCTTTGGGGGGGGGGGGGGTCTTCGTGATATTTAGGGGGCACCCATTTCCTTTTTATAGTAGTTAGTGGAAGGCAAAAATCTAGAATTTTCGAATTGAAAGTAACTTTAAATAAAAAAAAAGATGGTTCCTATATTCAGGGGCGTGCACAGAAATTATGTTGCCCGTCACAATTGACTTTTTCGGGACCCCCCCCCCCCCCATATTGTTTATCCCTACGTCCTTACATACATTTCACCCCTCATTAAAAATATCGGGCCCCTTTCAAGCTCGGGTCCATTCAACAGGTGTTCCTTCTCCCCCCCCCCCCGTGCACGCCCTTGCCTATATTTTCACCTTTTCCTTTATTGTCCTGATCATTAAGTTTAATTCTAAAAAATAGGTCTCTTAAGTAAACAAAAATAAGAATAATTTATAAATTAAATAGTGAAGCATTAAAGTGATTTTTTTTCCTACTTGCAACGGGAAAGATTTTACAAACTAAGAAAGTCGGTCATATGCTTTTGCTTCCACCTAAATACGGCACCGTTTAAATATGAAATTGGAAAACAAGTTTTAACTAATCCAATAAATATACGTGGCGGCAAAGATAAGATACGACACTTAAACTAAAAGCTTTTGAAGAAAAATCTAAAAAGCAGCGTAGAATTTATTTTGAAGCTTCGAGCATCTTCTCCTTAAGAGGAGGGGGTGGGGAAGGGGAAAAAGTTTGCCACAAAAAACGAAGTCATACAACTCCTTCAGCAGCGAGATGATACCACAAATCGACATCAGAAGCCGCACATAATTTCTCCTGACGACTTCCGAATGCAGCAGCACCGCTCTCCATCTTTTAAAAGGTCTCCCTACTCCCATCCAACACCCTTTCTGTATAAAAAGAAATCGAACAGAAAAGAGGGGGTGATGGAACAAAAAATGCATGGAGAGATTTAAACGCCATCCGCCTTCAGCCGACAAACGTCCTCCCAAAAAGCGATTTACCACCGCAAAAATCTCGAGATTTCTCTCCTTTTCGGAATCTCAACCCCAGCTTAGAACCTCTTTCCGAATGGAACGTTCATTTCGAGCACACGAAGGGGTTGAATGGGAGGTGTGGGGGAGGTAAAAGTCGGGAAAAGAAGGGGTTATTATCCGCGGTTTATTGCATATCCTCCGAATCGTTTTGGCTCACTCGTAATTCAGAAGAAAAAGGGATGGCGCTCTTTCGATTTGCATACATATATCTGGTTTCCTCGCCCCCCCCCCCCCTTCTATGTTCCAGAAGAAAAGAATGGTTTTTGAAGGAGCTATCATGTGCGACGCATTTTGATATGTCATTATTGGCCCTACTATGCTGTCGCACTATTCAGAATATTTGGAAGTTTTTCGTGGAATAAAAGCTCGTACCGGCTGGTGAGGTTTCAGCTAAAAGTCATTTTTGTGTAAATGCGAATTGATGCTCTTTTATATTGGATGGAACGATTTTCTAATACCTCACCGATTCATGTCATGCAGATGTTATTCTAGATTAAATGATTACGTATTTACGTTGTTCATTTGGAACTTTCTGTTAAAAAGGATAACACTTTAGAGTGACAAGAAATAACTTGCACACATGTAATAAATTATAATTTTAATGCTATTGAAAATATTACAAACAAACTTCAAAATCAAGATGAATTCATTATTTCTTCTAACACATTTTCAAATTTTAAAAGTGGCAATCTTAATACAGAGCTTGAAACTTAAATATTTGGCTATGGGCCGCAACTTTCTAACTGATATTTTATCCCATTCCTCGCATAAAGATTTCTTTAGGGACTCCAAAGTTTTATGAGGTTTAACACACACCCTTGTCTCCAAGACGAACCAAACAGAATAATCCGTTAGGTTTAAATCTAGGGAATACAGTAGCCATTCTTGAGATCCAACAAAGTCCGGAAAATGTGTCCTGCACCAACTTTGAGTGCCTTTAGCTTTGTGTGCTTGCGCAGAATTCTGTTGGAAGGTCCATTTTTTGTTTTCAAAGAACTTTTGCGACAAGGTACGGCAGCCTCTTCCAAAATGAGCATGCGATATGTTTCTTGATTAATTTTTATCCTGTGATCAAACAAAACAAACTCCCACTAGCACACATCCCACTTCAAATTCTAACAGATTGGGGTCGCTGACGTCGTTCATGAATGCAAGAGGGCCATTCCACGGAAAGTGGTAATTTTGTCCCGCACGTGACATTTCATACATTTCATAAAAAATAATAATTTAAAAGGATGATGAACAACATTTTGTTGCTTAAGAAATCACAAACGCATTGGTGACTTCTTAAGCAAAAACTTTCTTCAAAAATTCTTTCTTTCTTTTTTTTTTTTCTTTTTTTTGAAATATAGGAACCGTTACGTGCGGGACAAAGTGATCATTTTTAATGGAATGGGCATATACATATTTTTTCCCAATGGTTTAAATAATTATTTCTAAACTAATGAGATATGTTTCCTCTGCGTTGGAACCATAGCTTTCAAAATCTAAAATTTGTTTCGTCATTGCTGTGTTAATAGAGCAAAAATATTAGCTTATTCATAAGCAAGTTACCAGAGGTTGACTTTGGATGTCCCGCACGTGACACATGTAAATAAATTTTATTTTAAATAACGAAATTGTTTAATAAAAATATAATTATGTCAGGAGTATCTTTGTATCAAATGTAAAAATTAAAAAATTGCTTATCCCTGTTTCATTAAAATATTAAGAGATATGACGAAACGTTGATGAAATTTAAGCGTATTTTTGTCCCGCACGTGACGGTGAAATGGCTCAAGAAGATCTTGGAGGTAAGGGAGATGCTAAACCTCATTAAACTTTGGTATCTCTAAAGATATCCATATGCAAGGAATTGAATGAAGTATCCGTAAGTGAGTAACGGCCCATTGCCAGAAATTTTGTGACAGGTTGAAAGCACTGCATTAAAGCTAAAGGTAACCACTTTGAAAATTTGTTAATATATTAGACAAACTAATATATTAAAATTAATTATGAAGTTTGGTAGAAATATTTTCATTATTATTAAAATTATAATGCATCATGTGTGTCCAAGTTATTTCTTGTCATCCTGCAGACATATTTTTACATTAGCTGTGCTAATCAATTGGAATGAGTAACAAAAGTACTCTAAACTTAAAACTCAATTAATAAATAAAATTTCCTATACTAAAGTAACGGTAAGTGTCCCAAAAAAGCCAACCTAAGTTCAGGGGCCTAATATCTCATTCATTTTATAGTTTAGTTGGTTTCAATTTTTGTACATTCGTCAAATGACTCATAAAAATAGAGATAAAAATCTTTCCTTGAGAAACTTCGTCTTCAATACGTAAAATATTATTTCAAAACAATTTTTGCTTTGATTCTTACTTTTTAATTGTCCTCCTCCAAAAAAAAGTTTTATTTCTGAAATTTTCGTGTTATGTGTAAAAAAAAATATATATGTATTGATAATCATTTATATTAATGATAAAATCGTTTGCAGATTTCTCGCCGTTTGTTTGATTCGCGTTCACTTCAGTTTGATTCAGTCAATCCATCTCCAACTTTCGTCAATGCAACAACTATATTCTGACTTTGATTAATAATTCTTTTCCATTTTTTGGAACAAAAAACAAGAACGTATTCAGAACTTTTGAAATTATCAATAAGAAAAATATATTTTTTTGTGTTATTGGTTTCGTTGATAAAAAAAGTTTCATTGCCTCAAGCAGACGTAAATTCTAAAAGTTTTCTAATTACTCAAAAAACAGTTAATGTGTAGTCAAATGAAGCCAAAGCAACCAGCAAACCATTCGGGTTTCTTATTTGCCCTTGAATGATGAATTTCCTCGTTTGGTAATTTTTCTTGAACTAATCAAAATTGAACGAAAAATTGCTTGATCAAAAAATGAAATATGGAATGTGATGTCTAGACCAAAATTGTTCGAATAAAAAAAAGGAAAAAGAAAGTTGTTGGTTGGTGTGTGGGGAAGGGGAGGGGCGAACAGAACTTTTGACATCCCCCCAATACACGAATTTCATGTTTTTCATCTTTGAATTTGTATTTGATTATTTCGCTTTTTTAAACGATATTTTTACTGTAGCCTTCTTTCATTCAATCTTAACGTTAAAAAAAAAAAAAAAAAAAAAAAAAAAAAAAAATTAAAAAAAAACCATATTTTTCTTTCGAAGTCATAAATATCATTCATCATTGCTAGTTCTTTTTCTGTATTGAGAAAAATGCAAGTTACGACTTATTTCAATTTTATAAATTTACATGCATAAGATAGAACAAGCTGGATTTATTAAAATCGGTAGAAATTTATTACGTTAAAGTATAGAAGTGGTTAACCGTTCAATTGAAATGAACAGTATATAATTGAATTTTAAAGGCTACGTATAGTGAAAAAATCAGTCGCGTGTTGGCCTACTTGTGATCATTACACAAGCTTGTTTTTTGCGTGGCATTGATTTGAAAAGTTGTCGATTGTCCTCCAACTGGATTTTTGTCAGACTCCTCGTATTCAGCTCGGAAGCACCGAGGCTTTGGTACCGGCGTTGCAGTTACTGCTTTAAGAAACAAGCTGATAAGACATGTTGGGCCGTGGTAGCCCGATCGGTTAGACGTTTATCCTCCGTGATCACTAATGGTGGCTGATGCACATTGAATATGTTCGTGGTCACAAAGTCCACCGAAATCCCATCCCAAACCAATACCTTTAAGGGTTCTGGATTAGGGATTGCTCGGCTCCTGGTCTAGATTTAAAAAAAAAGGCTCTCTTCAGAGTATGTGTTAGGTAAGAAGGCCCCCGAAGCGTAGAGTAGTGAGACACGTTGCCTAACATTCATTGAGCTGCAGGACATAGTCTGGCTCTGATAACTTTGCTTCCGGTGGATTGAGGTTTAACATTCCATTTTCAAAAAAATGGGCGATTAAAACCGAATTGCATTGCCGATAACGGTTATTAGCGTTATGCCAATCAACGAATATATCCTCTTACAACCCAAACATAAATGATCTCGTCCAAGGTCAAGCATCTTTTTACTGGAACGCGGCACTTGCTATTTACCTGCTTTTCTCCTTGTCAGTATGATCACTTCTAAAACTATTAATATCCCTAAAAATGTCCTTAGAAAACTAACAAAGACTTAGAAAACTGAGAAACTGTAACAAAGAAAGAAAAGAAAGAAAAGAAGAGAACAAAATCAAATATAAGCAATTGTTTTATAAATAATGAAGCGTATTTTAAATCAAGTGTTATTCTTTAGAGTATTGAGACACTAGAAACCTCTCACAGTTACCTATAATTGAACTAATATTACTTAGGTTACCATACACGAATGTCTAAATCAGATTTCCGTTAATTATCGATTTTTTAAAGTTAATTTTAATCTTTTATTTATAGTTTTACGACTGGAGGGTATATCCTTTCAAAAATGATTAGTGCATCCGGTTACAAATACTTTCACAGACAAAGACAGGATCATGATTTGTTTTACCGAAAGTGAATAATAATGTCACTAATTATTTTTCAAAGTTTATTACAATTTCGAAACAATTTCCATCTTTTACCTGCAAGCGCTCGAAATTTGATAACACCTTCGGATGCCAAGATGAAGAATAAAAGGAATTTTGGCGATAGGTGTCTTTTGTGAATTCGATATGAATGCTCCCAAAACGAATTACCAACAGCAGTAAAACGTGAGCGCTGGAACGAAAATAAGTCATTCGATAATTCTAGAGCACAATTAGAAGAGAAAACTCGATCTCGGAGCGAAAACTAAGAACGCTGTGACTCTTACGAAAAATGAAATTTCAGGCAGAACTGTCATTTCGTCTCGTTAAAGTAAGAATTTTTGAGGATTCTTAGTCGTCTCCACCACCCCCGTCGAATGTTCTTCCACCCCAAGAGAGAGATGGATCGGTTCCCGCCCCAAGTTGCCGTCATCGAAATCGGAGATTTGATTCAATTACCGAACAAGGAACGAACACGAACCAAAAAGGAACGTCCCTCGGGTTAATCGAAAGACGAACACAGACGCTCGAACCAAAGTCTTTCTATTAGCATTAGCTCTAATTTCGAACGAAAATTGCGCGAAAGGGGGGTGGTGGGGAAGGAATGGAACACGCAGTTACTTTCGTTTTAATTCACGAAACGAGAGAAATTCTAGGGAAAGCATTTCTTTGCGTTTAAACTCATTTGCGCAGGGGGGCAGGGGTGCTCCGAAAGCAGCCACCCCTTTCTACTGGAAAACGTGTTATTGGGAGGGTTTGCCGATAATTGCGTCAAATCGTCTGGCGTCACGTCCATGAGTTCATAAAATTTGCAGAGTCAACTCAGGGGGAAAGATGATTCCGGCCGAACATCTTCCTAACCCTTCCTCTCACCCCCCCCCCTTTCCTGCTTTGGAACACGAGGATAGTAATCATCGTGTTGGAGAGATGTGTTTTAATAGTCGCCAATAAAGAGCGCGTGTCCGCAAAAAGAGCCGTGCATATGCTGCAGCACGGCCGGATATAACTGCCCTGTATAGATACGTGCACGGGCATTGGAGATGCTTTGTGTGAAATTAATCCCGCGCCGAGTAACTCAACGTTTGAGTGGGAAACAGAAGTTTTTAGCTTGTAAAATAAACTTTTATGACATTTTATGTGAAAGAATCTATGTAGAAAATAGTCCAGTTTATGGTTTCTTTTCTGTTTTTGCATAAAGAAGTTTGCTATTAGATACTAAGATTTATGACGCTAGCTTGAGTTTTGTTTCCGAAATCAAGCTTGCTTTATTTTTTAACTTGTTTGTTTCAAGTAGAAAATCGTAAACTTTTAATTGACTCTGTTTATAACTATGAAGAAGTTCATACCGTTTATGAAAAGTAAAATACTACAATGTAGATTTATTTAGAATTCGTTTATTTCACAAATATTCATGAAGAAAATGTATGGCACATTTCTTTTACTTTTTTAGCGAAGAAATTTAAAGAAAAAGATGTTTTTAAAGGCTATATTCAATAAAAAAACTATTTTGAGTAAATCTTTAATAATTTATGTTCATTCAACAGGAATATATGCATGAAAAACTCTTATTTACAAAAGTAGACAAAAAGACAATAATAGTTCAAAAACATGTACAAACCGTTTTTTTAAGGAAGGAAATAAAATCTTCAAAGAATATATAAACGAGTGTACCATCCATTCATTTTTTTGACCCAAGATAAAAACGTAGACTATCTTCGATTGAATTCATAAATTATTGTAACACACCTCAAAAATTTCAAATTAATCACGAATGTTAACTGTCGTACCTGTTGTAGTTTAGTAAAGTACTGTGAAATATTATAAAATTCATGTAAACGTCCCAAAAATTAATAGTAATCAAATAAAGCATGAAAAAGACACCAATATTGGAAAAAAAAAATGGAAGAAAAAAAAATGTTTTTCATCTACTAACGCAATAAATTGTAAATTAATTACCAATGAACTGCCGTTTTTAGCCTACTTTCCCAGTAAAAGTCAGAAAAAGAAGAAAAAAAAGCATGAAAGAAGGCTTAATGCATCTTAAAAATATCGCGAAAAACAAAAAAAAGGTCAAAAATAAATAAATTAATTAAATAAATATCGAAAAATTAAAAATTGGAAAGTAGGGTATTGAGATGGGGGAAAATGTCTGTCGGCCTGTGTCAGTCTGTCTGTCTGTACCCCCCCCCCCCCCCCCCAATAACTTTTGAATGAATAGTCCGATTCAAAAAAACTTTTTTTTTGTTCGAAAGATCTCGGCGAGAACATCTCATTCCCATATTTCACTTTTTGATTTGAACTATTTTTTGTTCAATTTTGAACAGTTCAAAAAAACTTAGCATTAGCGCCTACGGGGAAATTCAAAGCAATTGCGAACTGTGAGGCGAATTTGCTTCAAACAAACTTTGTAGGAAAAATCTTTTGATGAAAAACTTGTATATAAAATATCTTTTTGATTTGAACAATTTTCCGTTCAATTTTGAAAAGTTCAAATCCCTTGACATTGGCGCCTACGGGGAAACTGAAAGTCAACGTAGATTCCGTACTTGAAAGCGGATTTACTTCAAACAAATTTTGTTGGAAATAGCTCTTGACGCCAAACTCTAGACTTCGACTCCGAAAATTTAGGGATACTTGACTCCGACTCCGACTACTGTGCCCGACAATAAATCGGACTCCGACTCTCTGACTTCGACTCTGACTTCGTAGCTTTGGCAAAAATTTATACACGGAGGACAAATGACTGACTCCGATTCTTAGATATTCGACTCCGACTCCTTTACCCCAAAATGAGATTGACTCCGACTCCGACTCCGCAGCTATGGTTTTAACTGTGAAATAATTATTGTTGATCTGACTTGTTTTTATTTTTACGCTAAAGTTTTAATTTAGGTATTTTCAGTTTTCGGCGAATAAACTTGAAGTCATTTACAGTGGCTCCCAAAAGTGTTCGTACACTTTGAAATTTTTTAGTAAAACTAAAATAACTCGAAACTGAATTCGAATATGGAGTCCAATATTTTTTCACATCATTCCTATGTCATTCTAAATACAACCCATTGGTTTTTTCAAAATATTGATGGATCTACTTTTTGAAATGGGTCAGAAAACGAAGAGACAGAAAAATAACACGCCACAAAAGTCATCGTACACTCAAATATTTTCGAATAAATTCATGATTAAAATTATCATATGCCGTTTTATTATTATTTTTGCATTGTGTTGACCCTTATAAGTCATTTGGCTTTAATTTTTTGTTTATTTATTTCTTAATATTGTGCTTATTGCTATAAAATCGCTGGTATTCGTAAAAAACCGCAAACACCATTCAAAATTCGAATTTGTTTCCCACAGTTAAGGTAAATTGGTTTGAAATGACTCTAAATTAGTTAATTTATTTGTTTGTATAGTAGATTGCTTGATAAAATGCTTTAAACAAAGGAATCAGACCGAAAACAAGGTAAAAAAAGGTCAACCGGCAAAGTTGACAAAACGTGATCAGAGATTTAAAGTTGAAAAAATTATAAAAAATACACATTTGAGTGCTGTGAAAGTTTCTGCAGAGTTAAAAGAAAAATTTTACGTTTAATTTTCACCTAAAATTTTTCGCCAAGTTCTCTGATTAGCTGGATTAAATGGGGCCTCTTCCCGCAGAAATTTTCTTGTTCGCACGAAAAACACAAAGCTTACGCTTTTCGTCGCAAAATCAAGGATAAATAAGGTAAAAACGTTTTAGAATTACATCTTGTTTACAGATAAAAATGAATTTAACATTTTTGGTTAAATTGTTGAATAATTGTAAGTAGAAGAAAAAATTAGGAACTTAATCTTAAGAACTTAATTGGATCAGTTAATCACGACGGTGGAGGTGTTCTAGTGTGAGGGTGCATATCAGCATCAGGACTTGGTAGCTTGGAATTTTTTGATGAAATAATGAATCATACTGTTCCTTTAAATATTTTAAAAACCAATTTTGAACTCTTAACCAAAAATTTTGTTTTTGGAAACAACTTTGTTTTTTTTATCAAGATAACGATATGAAGCACTCGGTTTTCAACGTTTGCGTCTAGTGCCTCAAAAATCGTCCTAAAATTCAGAAAAAAACCCCTCAATCTTCAGATTTGAACTTAATGTAACGTATTTAGAGATATCTATAAAGTAGATTACGAAAATACGGCTTTAAAACGAAAATAGAGATAGAAACAGTAAGACTCGAAGTGTGGTTGAGCACTTACTCAGAAATTACGCAAAAAAAAAAAAGAAAGAAAAAGAATGAAATCTATTCTCAGATGTTTAAAAGGTGTTATGAATACTGTATGATATTCTGCTAATTAATAACTTAATAAAAAGTTAGATTATTCAATAATAAATAGACATTTTATAAAGTGTACGAAGACTTTTGTGACATAGAATTTCCGGCACTTTTTGGTTTTTGATTTTTTAAAAATTAAGTTTTAATATTTTTTAAAAACTTTTCATGTAGTTTTGGTAAAAATTAATCATAGATCTTATAATTAAATACCTATTCCGAAATATTAATTCTAACCAATGGATTGGGGCCTATTTCGTTGAAAGTCGTAGGTGTACGAAGACTTTTGGGAGCCACTGTATGTTTCTACATAAAGATTGTAGCGCAGACGATTTTTTTTTTTTTTTTTTTACAATGAAAATTATGTTTTTAAGTTGACATTTTATTGTTTTTATTTATTTTGGTAAGTGCATTAATTCATTTAAAAAATTGTTTTTGGCAACAGGGGAAAAAGAAACGATTTTTTTTTTTTTTTGATATGATGTATTTATTTTAATGAGCTTTATTAATTTTAATTATTTTTTTTTCGTTTTGAAAGCTGTTAAAGATTGTTTTAATGGAAAAAAGTGTATTAGCTGCTTTGTTTAAAAGTTACTGCTATTTATTTGATCGTTTTTTTTTTTTTTTTTTTTAATGAGTGAGGAATATTTTATTCCTAGAAATCAGCTTAAAGTATTTTAAAAATATGTTTGAAAACATTTGCGATTTTAGCTATTTTTGAGAATATTGATCAGGTACTAAAAAGTAGTATGGGTATACGGGAAAGTAGGCTCGTCTAGTTCTAGACAGTACTTCTTGTTAAATTTACAACAACCACTCTACTTAATGTAAACCAGCTTTGGAGCAAAGCAGCGGCATCCCTAAAGTAGTTTAAAAAGATTTGACACAAGTCGTATCAAAAATGCATTCAGTATCAATTTTCTTAAAATCCTTAAAATCAGAAAGGGAAAAATTGACCTCAGTCATAAGTAGTATAACACAGAAAGAGCCATGTGTAGATTTTTTTCACTGCTAAACATGATCTCATAGGGTTTATTTTGCTATTTTTTTCCGAATATTAATGCCAGTGCTTCATCATTTCATGATAAGATTTAAAATAAAATCTTTGATATATTTTTCTTAAGATTTGCAATTTAAAAAGTCGTTTAATTCTTATAATTATCTTATTTTTATGGTTCATCATTATCTTGTTCTGTTGAAAACTTATATTGGGAGAACCGTATTTCTGAAAGTCATCAGTATAACAGAGCAAAAGTACTGAGAAGAAGCTAAATGTTTGAAATCAGAAGTATTTTTTTCCTTTCGTTTTGCTCATTGAACATTTTTGCATTCCGAAAATATATTTAAAATAATCTCTTTGTTCTTTTCCTTCAAGGTTCTCAACTAAAAAAAAAATCCATAATTTTCGTGAATAATTTGCTTTTGAGGTTCACCATCATGTTACGATAAAAACTTATTGAAGAAATATCTCTGATTGACCGTAGTCATCAGTACAATAGAGCAAGCGTACTGAGATGGAGCCTAATGTTCAAATACAGAAGCATTTTTGAAAAATGTTATTATTAAACATGATCTCATCGTAAAGTCGAATTGAGTTTATGCAACTTTGATAAAGTTGAGCTTGTGTATAAAAAATAAAAAAATTAAAAAATAAACAAACAATTTAATGTTGTTATTTCTCTTTTAATGATCTCATCGGATTCTGTGTTTGGCTCATTTATTTTTAATATTAATAACAATGTTTTTGCTTTCCAGGAATAAATTTAAAATAAACTTTTCGTTATTTTTCCTTGAGGCTCTCAATTTAAAAAAAGCTTTCAATTTCATTAATTTTGGTTTATGAGGTTTAATCATTACGTTGTTATAAACACTTATTGCAGAAATATCTCTGACTGACCACAGTCATCAATAAAACAGAACAAGCGTACTGAGAAGCAGTCTAATGTTCAAATACAGAAGCATTTTTCAAATTATTATTATTAAGCATGATATTATTACGTTTGTTTTGCTCATTTATTTTGAATATTAATACCAATATTTAGGCATTATAGTTATGCACATAAAATAATCTTTTTATTCTTCTTTTTCTCAAGATTTTCCAATTTAAAAATAATCCTATGCTTTTACTTACTAATACTATATTTTTAGCACCACCTTTTTAGTAATATTTTAACTATGTAGTAACACATTTAGTCTATTCCAGTCAAGAAAAAATTACCTCTGAAAATCGAAAAAAATTGATATTACAACCAATTTCAAAATTTGATACTCATTTTGTAATATTTTGTTGTTAAGTTAAAAAAAAAAAACTGTTATTATAAAATGAGATAGTTCTTGGTATTAAGATTTTAAACACTAGTTAAGATCAACTGATATTTGGCAAGCGTATGAAGAACAAAGTGAAAGTGGCATAATGAAGTAGTTCATTTCATTTACTTATTCAATATCACTTATTTATTCATTTATTAATTATTTCGTTTGCATTCCTTCATTTATTAATTCCCTTATTTGTTCATTTATTCTCATCTTTTCTTATTCATTCAATATTTTCATGAGGGATTTATTTTTCTCAATTATAATCTTATTTATTTATTCGTTATTGCTTTATTTCCTTTTCAGTTGCTCCTTCATTCTTTCATTTACTCATTTATTTGATCAAAAGTATATTTAATAATCGAGTAGAAAATATTTCATTCGAAAAATATTTTATTTTTCAATTTGCTCCATAAAAAAGAGAGAGAGAGAATTGAAAAATTTCTATTGGTAATCTAATTGGTATAAAAACTTTTTGGAGGTACAAATTCACTGCCAAAAATAAAAAACAATGTTTCAATGCAAGTATTATCAAAAAATATATTGTTCTTTTTTCATGTACCTTAATTTTCAGAACGAATTTTCGATTTGCTTCATTTTGAAGAAAGTAAGTTATCTTACTTTTTTTCACTTTGCCCCATATTCCCCTACTATTTGTTCATTGTAAAAATGGTATGGTAAATTTAAAACTTATTGTTCAAACGATGTGTCTGATTACACCACCGCAAGCAAAACAACCGGTCGAAAAATGACATAAAAATACATGGTCCTCTTTGTGGTTCTTCCATTACGGCAAACGATTTTCTTGGGCTTTCTGATTGGCTAAGTCGGCTCAATTTCTGGGGAATTAAGAAGAGCGGGACCCGTCTTAAAGGGTTCGGACGCACAAATCCCCTGCCATTTATTTCTGTCAATTGGAATTAGGCTAAATTATGATGTATTTCCTATCACCTTTTATTGGAGTAACTACCGGAAACATTTTCGCCTGTTCCCGTATGAAGACAAAACAGTTTGATTGTAATAAGAGCACAGCGTATAAGAGTATACACAATGTGATGAACCATAATTGAACTTTCGTGAGAATGTATCGAACTAAATATTTTAGAACAAGAGAAACTAGAAAGAAAAATAATAATGATGGTTCACAAAAAATTAATCAGTACCATTGTGTTAAAAAGGAAAAGAAAAATTAGTTGCATTACACAGTCGTAAATTTGGAGGGTGGGGGGATGCAGACACGTGTTTCAGTGTTACAAGGAACCATTTTTTCAATGCAGAAAGACGTGAGTTTATGAATGGAAAAATTTATGAATGAAGCGCGGGTGTTTTTACAATCCTAAGTTTACATTTTTTGCATTGTATAAGAGAATTCTCCAACACCTATATACTTGTCTTCAATCCCCTCCCCCCGCCCAACTTATGCCTGTAATGCTGCTAGTCTTTCTTTAACTTTTTAACCCAAAGGTACTGATTAATTTCTGGAGAACTTCTGTTATTGCTTTTCTTTGAAATGCAGCACACTCTTGGTGTAGAGCAGTGAGTTCCATAATATGTCAAACAAGATTTCAATTTTGTTTTGTCTTGATATGGAAACAGGGTGAAAAGTTTCTAGCAGCTACTCCATTAAAAGATGAAAGGAAATACTAGGGGTCTATCAAAAATTCGTAAAAATTTGCAGAAAACTGAAATTTTACTTGCCAAGTAATAGCAAAAAGAGCAAACGATTTTCCAAAATGCTAAAAATTCCATACTCATATAAATAATAGCCGATTATCAAGTAGCCTGCGTGTTTCATCAATGAAATTCGCGCCACGTCATGATAATTTGATAACATGCTTTGGTAATGTTTAACATGCAGGGAAAGGCTTTATTGTGACAAGGCTGAACTCGATCCGGTAACTTAGATATATTACTGGTAAGACTGTGTCATTTCAGGGGAATAATGAAACGAAAAAATAGTCAACAATGAACGCTACCTACTGGAGTTTAGGGTAAATCCACTGGAGTTAGGGTTACAACTTTAACTATCAAAATATCACCAAACAGGCAATGGCTTCGTTCAAATGTAGAAGCAATTTTCACTCGTCACACCTTAACAGGCGATTTTCTAATTTTTTTTTAATAAGCGTTAACGAACTTTTGGGCCAACCTAGTAGCATATTATAAATGCTGTAAAAATGATTTTAAAAGGGCTATTTTTAAAGATACGAAGAAAGTTTATAAATCTAAACATGCTGATGTTTTGTGCCAGCTAGGCTGGCAATTTGGGGTACTGTGCTTCACTTTCCCAACTGTGATTTGGTGTGAAGTCCGACTTCCACGGTACACACATGCACACATGCCATAAAGACCTGCTTATAGAGTAGACAACCATTCACAGTAAAAAAACACATTCACACAAAAAAAGGAAGAGGGCGGGTCTGAGAAAGCACAACCATGACCGAACCGGGGTTCGAACCCAAAACCACCCAATTCTCAGTAAGACCACTAGACAAGGCGGTTGGCATATCTAAATATGAAAGTTTATACTCTGTTTTCGCAAGTAAGTATGAAAATGGTCCTTTAGAAATACGAGGACGGACCAGAAAGGAATTACAGATTACCATTACCACAACCCATGCTTGATCCCTTGCTTGAGCTAATTGGTTTATTTAAGCAGAAAAATCCTAAACGTCTTTGATAACCATTATAAATGTAAACCTCAATTTAGTTTGTAACAAACAACTACTGTATCTACCTAATATCTGTAGTCAAGCGCGTCTTACTTAGCCCTGTGAGAACGAGACCGAGAAGAAGACAACCACAGAAGAAGACTCCAATATTATTTTCCATCCCCATCAAAACGCTGTCCTCAGAATTTTTGTTCCTTCCCCACGTGTAAACCACCCCGGTAAGCAGACGATCTACGGATCAGTACGCAACAGATGCCGACGGATGATTAATTAGCGCAGCGCAAAGGAAAATTTGTAAAAATTGGCCGACTTAGTTATTAATCGATTTATAATTCGGTTCCCAAATTAATCTTGTTCCAATGATATATGAGCAAAGCTTTAATCCCAGAGAGTCAAAACTTTTATTTTTGAGTTGGTGGGGGATGGGGTTTATCTGTTGGGGCCTATCGGTTGGTCTGGGGTGAAATTAAGCATGGGGCATAAAGGGGAAATATGTTCAATGACAGTCCGTGCGGAAAACTGACAATAGCCTAATGAATGGAAATGACATTCAGAGAGAAAAATGGTTCTTCTCGGAAGTATTCGGATGCTCTCGGCCGACGATTCCCGAAGAGTTTTTCAGGAATAATGCTGATGACGTGGGCTGAATAATTTCGATTTTTAACGATTTTGATGAACATGATAAAAGATGGATACAAAGTTACTAGCCCCGGTTGAGAAAGATTAATTTTAGTTTTATAACCTAGCTGATTCAATGATCTTTTCTGATATGGTTTTAACAGCTATTAATTCATTACTTCTGTAACGGCTACGTATATAGCAACTCATATAAGGATGCTAATAGCAGGATCATGTACAAAAATTTGGGGGCCCATCACAAGTGACTTTTACGGGCTCCCTCCATATTGTTTGCAACTACGTCCCTACTGTATTTCACCCCTCATTTTAAAATCTCGGGCCCCCTTCAGGCTCGGGCCCGGGCCAACAGGTGTACTTTCTCCCTTCTCCCCTGGGCACTCCCCTAGGTAATATTGACATTTATGTCATGAAACTTGCTTTAGAACTAGCTAAAAGCATACTTTTTTAGTAAAGAAGTAGCTGATAGACATTGTGAGTCGACTTTTGACTGCTGAAAACACAGCTCGTTTAACAAAAAACGAAATAACAACGTTAAAATGCACAAATTGTCGAACTTGTTGTATCCGACAAAAGTATCTTTTGTCAGATGTTTTTTCATCCATGCGCTCCTTTTTTGTATTGAAAAAGGATTCCTTGTAACCCCGAAACACGTGTCTCCAATAATCCGCAATTTGTGCAATTTAACGTTGTTATTTCGTATTATTTTATTTTTCAAACACAAAGGTATTTATTATGCTTTAGAACTTGTTTAGTTCTCAGCCAAACAAGGTGCATCTAATAAAATAATTAAAAAATAAAAAAAAAGTTGATAAAATTTAATGTTAAGTAAAGCTTAAGTGAATTGGGAACTAAATTTCAACAAATCAAAATGAAATCTATATACAATGCTCTTCGAGTTCGTCTTTGTAACTTTGCGAATTGATCACTTTAATGTCTCAAAAAGAGGGAAAGAAGTTCTTTAGGAAATCCACGGATTGTATTACATCAACTTAATTACTTATTGTTGAACATGAATGCAATTTTTTCAAAGTTTTTTTTTTTCCTGCTTACTATTGACCTATGAAAGTAGAATTATCGTAGACTCTACATATTCACCTTGAAATTTTTCAGGACAGTGTTTCAGACTAACTTGAACTTATTATTCAGTTTTAACTTTACATGAAAGCACATTTTATGCTAATGTTCGCACTTTATATTGGACAATATAAAAAATATTTTTTTTGTGTCATGCAGCACAAAAATGGTACTAATTTTGTGGCTACAAATAGTGGTGGTGTTTAAGTTTACTGTAATTTAGTGCCTATTTGCATATGTTTCACCAAAATATATTGAAATTAAGCACCATACTTTGTATCCAGCAAGTTAGCAGCATCTTTTGGTGAAACATACCATACCCTTTTTTAGTGTGCTGGGACTGAATCAATGACGTAATGTACTACTTTCCACACTCTTTAAAATTTTTATATTGTATTTCTAGCAAAGAAGGTTCATTACTGCATCGAAATCACTTGCTCTTTATTCTTTATAAAAAACATTCTAACAGTTATGTTTTTTCAGTTTTTTTAGTTGATTTATAAACATCATACTGAAAAAGTTTTAGCTACTCATATCCCTTTTTTATGGTTTTTTTATTTAAATTTAATTTTTTCGGAAATTCCGTTTCACACTTTTAGAAAAACCAGCTGAAGACTTCAATACTTCCATTCAATGTTTTAAACAAATTTATCGATTGCCTAACAAGCAGAAAAATCATTTTAACAGCATGGTTTGTCCCCCAAAACACTTTCTTTTAAAAAAGGAACATTTATTCTTTCAAATCCCAAATCAAACATCGGCTCAAATAAAACACATAGCGAAGCACAAATATAAAAAGAATAACTGCAACAAACGCAAAAGCAGCACGAAAACAACGCAATGTACGGTCTCAGTTAAAAACAGGTCATTGCGAGCAAGAAATAAAAGCCCCCACCCCCTTTCCAGACTCTTATCTTGCTGGTGCAGGCGACTGGTTTTCTGTCCGGGTGTAATTCCAAGCGTTATGTCTCCACCATTTAAGAAGCATCGGTACATCATGGTGATTCCAAGCCATAACCATTGTCGCTACATCCAAGAAGCTTATCGGACATGGACCTGGCTGTTTGCACATATGGACAATGTCTTAAGCAGTACAAGCAAGCTACTGCTTTTTCTTTTTCGCCACTTCAGTAGTTTTTTACGGATTCGCTTTGTTTTCATGTTGCTACTGTGAAAAAAATAATGAAAACTTATCGGTGGAAAAGATTGCGTTCATTTTTACTGAGATATCTTTGAAGGTTATTATGTGTTAAATGAGAAAAACCGCTGTGTCAGTTAATTATGTAAATTAGCAATATTTACAATTTTTAATTTCCTATAATAAATTGCTTCATTTAAAAATAGAACACCAATTGAATAAAGAAAAGGATATTTTTTAGGAAGGGTAAGGCAAAAATCATTTTTATCAATGGCAACATAAATGTTGTCGAAAATTTTCATTGAATTCGGCGAATTTGCTGTATCACACACACACACACACACACACAAACCCTGCACTTTAATATTATTCCCCTTAAAAACAGTTCAAAGAATTAGCTGCATTTTTTTTTTTTTTTTTTTTGAAACGGGAATAGTTTGTTTTTTAAAATAAGTAATTTTGATGTTTTAACATGTTTGTTCAGGAAAACTTAATTATTGTTTAAACTAACAACAACAAAAAAAAAATCTTTAGAGAAAATGCCAATCTTTTTGTATAAAAACAAATATTTGTAAATTTTGATAATAATGATTGCACTAAAACTGAAAAAATTTGTACATTTAACCATTATATAATGTAAGGGTCAAATTAAAATAAACTTCGATAGCTCACAATGACTACTCTGTTAAAAAAAAAGTCCTTTATACAGTCAAAAAAAAAAAAAAAAAAAAAAAAAAACTTACAACATGATAGCTACATATTCGTTCTCATTAATGCAGCAGTCATTTTTATTTTAGTTAGTAGATCGCTTTGTTTCCACGAATATATGTGTATTGAAACTATCAGCTATGGGGTGTAAAAGAAAAAGATCAAAATCGAACGTTAAGAGCCAGTTTTTATAAATACCGAACAGAAATGGGGTGCTCCGATATATACCATTGTTTATTTTGCTCAAATTTGTATGGTGAAGTCTTTTGAAGATTATAAAAAACATATTTTTTCTTTTCCCCCAAAAAAGTTTTTGCTGACCTGTGAAAAATCGTAAAGTGGAGCTCGACGTAAAGGTTTTTCCCAAGTCATTTTCCATTTGATTATTTCTGTGTATTGAGCATCAACTAGAAAAATTCTTGTATTGACAATATGATATTTAGTACCTAAATTGAAATACATCGTAAATTTTGGGACTGATCTTTAGTGGACCCTGGCAGGGGTGGCTAAACTGTGAAGAAGAAATCGAAAATGTGTAATGTTTGAGGCCTCCTTATTCCATGCACTGAGGCTCCGCCATGGTTTTTGTACGTAATTTGTGTAATAATATATATATGAATTATTCAATACCCTCATTAGTTGCATGGCTCACCCTCTGCGCTGCCAAAAATTAGCGATTTTTCTATCGAAAAATGTTAAAGAGTGCAATTTTCACGAGCCTTTTTCTCAGTGCACTCAGTGTCAGTGTGCACGAGCCACTTTTCTCAGTGCACTCAGTGACGACTCAGTGAGGGTCAATGTAAAACGGGATACCTGCATTTCAAACTAGAGTATGTATATTTTCACAAACAAGTGACAGAACTATGGGCAATTCTTTTCAAGAACACAATACATATTTCAAAACAGTAAAACTAATTATTCAGTTTTCAGTTCAAACAACATATCTGGGTTTAGACTTTCCCCCGGGGACTTCCAGATACTGTTTAAAAAACTAGTATAATTAAAAACTCATCATAAAAGAGTGATAAACTTGCAAGTAGACTAATTATGCTTACTCGCATATTTTATAATATTATAACTGGAAATAAAGTGAAAAAAAAGGTTGCTATTGCGGTAAAAATATAAGTTATTTGTAACAATTTTTTAAGGTGTTTTAGGCATATTTTAAAATATTTTAATTAAGACAGTTTTTTTCGTTTAATAATTACTAATTTTCTTTCATTTTAGGCTGTACATTATAGCGACAAAAATTATTTTCTCTGCTCTAAACTACCATGATAACAAACAATTACAAAGTCATATTTTATTACTTATGATAAAAGCAATATTGTGACATTATAAAACAATGGTACAATTGTCTAACTGATTACTGGGACGATAAAAAAATGCAAGATAAAGCATATAACTTGAGTACAACTAACTGGATGCGTCGTTAACTCGTATGCAATTTCTTCATCTTGAAGTGCATTTTATGAGCCAGCAGAACCATTGCCCATAGTTCTGTCTCCAATTTGAAATGCAGGTATTCAGTTCGACACTTAAACTCACTACACTGAGGTAAAGGCTCATGAAAATTGCACATTTTAGCATTTTTCGATAAGAAAACCGCCATTTGTTGGCAACGCAGAGAGTGAGCCATGCAACTAATGAGAGTATTGAATAATTTATATATACTATTGTACAAATTACGTACAAAAATCATGGTGGAGCTTCAGTGCATGGAACCAGGAAGCCCCAAACATGACACATTTTCACTTTCTTCGGCACAGTTTAGCTACCCCTGCCAGGGTCCACTGAAGGTCAGCCATAAAATTTACGATACATTTCATTTGAGGCACTAAGTATAATGTAGTAATCCCAAAGATTACTTTTGCTGATGCTCAATGCACAGAGATAATTGAATATTAAAAAATTTCGATTTGAGAAAAACCCTAAATCGAGACAAACTTTCGGGATTTTTTTGGAAGAAAAGAAAAAATATGTATCTTCTAAAATCATTCGAAGAAACCACCGTAATATTTTTAGCGAAATTAAAATGACATGCATCTGACCTGCCTGATTCTTATAAAAACCGGCTCTCAGTAATATAAATTTGACAAATTAGACATATATCTTACTTTACTATCCGAAATGCTGAAATGATGTTACAAAACATAATTGGCTATGAATGTTAAAGCAAAAATGAAAACTATTATTCCGACACTAGCAACGATTTCTAGTATCTTTTGTAATGACATTACTGAATTATAGATGATATTACTGAAGATCCTCAGGTAGTTAACATGGATTTTCATCTCAGCAGCTGTTCGCAAATCATTACAGAACTATAAGTTGCAGAAAAATGCAAAAGTAGAGTTTTTCTTTTATTTATCTCACCATAATGTAAAGTATTAATAAGGAGATATAATTATTACGTAAGAAATATCGTTAAAGTAAATTTTTACTTAAGTAAATCAGAGCGTTAAAATAAATAAATAAATAAAATGAACAAATATATTACCCGTTCTGTACTTGGTGTTGAAAGATGTTGTGATTCCTCTATACATTGCGCTGAAGCTGTTGTGTCTCTTAGCAAACATATATACAGAATTGTTAGTTATTTACAGACAGTAAAAACTTTAGCTTTTACAAATAAACTACTTGCACGAAATTTTGTTTTGGATCGCCAGCACCCAGTTGGAGTTTACTTTAGTTTGTGCCATTAAGATTGGTATTGTTTGCTTCTTGATGAAAAAATATATGCTCTCCATGGGGGAGCTCTTCGATTGCTAATATTACCTGCTGATTTAAATATCTGTAATGGTCTTTTTGGCCTTAACAGGTACAGTATCACCTCTGCAGCACAAACAAAATTATAGCCAGCCTTCTTTAGGAGGAAAATTTATCTCTGATATTTTGACGTTCCCTTAATCTGCATAAGTGCATGTTTAAAGAGAAAACATATTGAATAAATTTCGTTTATTCAGTTTTATTTTTAATTTTAAGTAAGTGCTTTTATTGAACTTCTTTGTGTAAAAAATTTGAAATTAATCAATTTATGCTTTTTTATCGTAAAATTGAATAATAATGATGATAATAGTTGGGTAGACCGGGGCACGTTTAAGAAGATTTTTTTTAATGAATTATTCAATTTTTATGTTTTAACTTAGAAAATTTTAGACATTGTGGTTTTACAAAGCAGTTAATAGAGTCAAAATTAGTATGTCGACTCCCGACTTACGCGAGGGATGTGTTCCAAGACTCCTCGCGTAATTCGAAATTTCGCGTTGTGGAAAAATATATGCATACAAATTTTTGAAAGGATACCTAATACTTATAAACACCCCTCAAACTGCTCTAAAGCATTCCTTATCCATACAAAGATGAACAAAATGAATGACGAATGGGAATGAAAGACGTAAAATTAAAATGAAAAACTATAATAGTACAGTAGATACAGTAACAATATTTAAGAGTTAAAAAATGAAGATAGGGATGATTTATGCTCCATGATCAGATAGTTATTGTTATCTAATTCTACATTTTTAAATACGTTTGCTTCGCCTTTATAACGTTTCACTTTGTGGCAACATCTCCTCTTCCTGATCTCTTTATTAATCCACAATACAAGAGCAGCTTCCATTTTCATAATATTTACTTTGGTAAGACTGCTCTGTAAGCTTCAATATTGAAACTAAGTTTTGAACTTTTACGGATATCTTTTAGTTTTGACTTTTAATTGTACGTATGGAAAATTCACTCATACGTATTGTCGCGCTACCGTCGAAGTTTTGTAGTTGTTCAAGCATATCGAGAATCTTAATGTTTTTTATATTTTTTACCAGAACCTTTTTTTCCCCATCTTCACAAACTTTAGATGAAGGTGAAACTAAGGTGCCATTATATTTCAGCAACTTTTATGTTTAGAATGAAAAAAATAAATAAATGAATGATTCTGAGTGGTTATTTCATGCACTAGACTAGTTTGGTGTGGAAACTTTGGCTGTCAATGTGATGCTGAAAAGGATGCAATAACATTCACGAAATCAATATTTAGTCGCCAATAACGAAGCTAATTCTTCTTTCCAAAAAATTCATGTTGTGGGCGAAAAATTCGCGTTAGCTCTAAAATTCGTTACTGGAATCGCATTATAGACATTTCGCGTAAGTCGAATCGCGTTGTAGCGGGAGTCGACAGTATTCAGTTGTTGTTCAGCTCATGTTTTGAACCGTTAAAAATATTATTTCTGAGTCCAAGTTGGTTGCGTAAACTTCCCTCGGACACGGGGTACGCTTACGCGTATTTATTTTAACACCTAACGTGGTTTTGTTAGCGTTTTGAACATTTAATGGTAGTGTCTTACCATCGCTGAATTGCAAATTTTTTACAGAATGAATAGTGTATAAAGTTGAAGCTGAAGGGTATGAAGACAGCACTATATGATTGTAAGCTATAAGATACGAATGTGTAACTTAATTAAAAATTAAATATTAATTTTCAAAACTTAAAAGCCGGAAAATACTAAAAATGTTTTAGACAGTTTTGAGCGAAAAAGTGTCAAGGGCACGTTTAAGAAAGACACAATAAGAACGGTCGTAAAGGTGCTCCGACGTTCAACGCGTAAACTTGCCCCGTAGAAAAGTTTGCATTTATTTTTAACGTGCAAAAAAAATTAATAACATTTCAGTTCCTACAAATACAACTCTCAAAAATGATGAAATTCTACTAATTTTGTGTATTTATTTTTTAAACTAAGTATTATTTATTCACAATAAGCTTCAAAACTTTCACCACAAAATTTACACAACTTCGTAGAAAACATATTATTCTTTATGCATGCTGGACCGAAACTCGACTAGTGCTCAAAATCTTGTGAGAATGTTTGCTAGAGAGCAGCAACAATCTGTCATGATTATTGGCTCTTCAGCTATAATTCGTTTTGAAACGAGCTGATATGTGCATCACATGACTTCCTTATACGCCAATTTAATGATAATAGCGCCTTGGAGTAAGCAAGGAAACACTAAATATTTTCACCCCTAGTTTCTTGCGAACCGAAGCAAAAAAACGTGTCACACAGATTTATTTCCCCATTATTGGCACTTTTAATATGATTCAGTGGTTAAGTCTTTAAATATCACCAACATTGGCCGAATTAAAACCAGATTTAAAAATTAAAAAAAAAATCGCCAAACTTTTTGCCAAGTTGGTGACAAAACTTGGCGGCCAAAAGCTTGGAGATATATCGGCAACTGTTTGACAAATTATAACACCACTTGAGTTAGCATCTAAATTAACAATGATTTCCCCCCAAAAAAGGTGTAAAAGACCCTCCTAGGAACATCCGAATGCAACCGAAAGGGAAGGTGCACAACTAAACTCCACTAGGAGTGTGCACCAAATTTCAACTTTCTAGGACATACCGTTTTCGAGTTATGCGAGATATATACTCTCATACGCACATACGTATATACACACATACACACGTACGCACATACATACGTACATACGGACGTCACGAGAAAACTCGTTGTAATTAACTCGGGGATCTTCAAAATGGATATTTCGGGTGTCTGTACGTTCCTAGGCGTGTGGTCGGGTCGAGAAAAAACTCAACATTCATTCGGGGGTGAGCAAAATGGAAATTAAGGCCGATTTTTGAGTGAATTTTTTTTTGCGAATACAGTACTTCCTTTTTCGGAAAAGGAAGTGAAAAGGGCGCCGTGTAAACGTGCCCCATGCGTAAACGTGCCCCGGTCTACCTTACTATTGTTAAAATAAAGAAATAGATATTCTAATAGCAATACAGTATTATTCCATTACCCCACGGGGAACGGGGAACATATTTTGCAATCTCATTATAACGTAACCGCGGTATAGTGAACTTTTTTTTATTAAATGCAATTTTAAGGCAGAGTAATACTACACAGCACAGAAAGAATAGACATTGAATTACATATCTAGTCGAATATTGCTGAAATTACGTCATGCATTATTGCAAGAAAAATATTTTATTTAACTGCCTTTAAATAAAATTATACAGGTGCAAAATAACAGCAGTTATACTGTAAATAGGATTGAAATTCTTAAAAGAGGTCAGCTACACCGGTCAGCTAAAATTTCGGAAGTTCCGGGATCTCATGGGTTTCCACCAATTTCTTGTGAAAATCGAGTATTTTTTTGAAAATGTTTCTTGAATCGCTACAAGTTGCCTGAATAAAGACTTCTCGCTGTTTTGAAAGCTATTTTTAACTACCAGTGTCAAAATATACTCAGTGCTTTTATTAAGTTTTTCCCCTTCAGCTCAAATGTGGCCCATCCAGATTGACTGAGCCTTATATGAGGTTTCTGGATGCTGTAGATTTGCAAAGAATGTCAGGAAAATAAGGTGTTTAGTATTTGAGAATAATATTACACTAAACTGAAAGTAAATTTTACATCATTCCAATTTTTTAAGTTCTATATTATAATGGCCTTAGGTTCATACATTTTTTACTCTTAGAGCAAATGTTTCGGTAATTTCAACTCCGGAGGAAATACAGTGAAGCACTTTTTATACGTTTCTCTTTTATACATTTTTATCAATTATACGTTTTTTAAATTGATCCATGCGAACTCTAATACACATTAACCTATATTTATTATACGTTTTTTCATTTGTACGCTTTTTTATACAGTCCCTTCAAAGACGTATAAACGGTGCTTCACTGTAGTTCAGTAATTCAATCACACTCATTAACGTAATAGAGAAACAAAAATACTTTTTAGCCTACTTTCCCAGTAAAGTCGGAGAAAGAAGAAAAAAGCATGGAAAAAGGCTTGATGCATCTAGAAAAAACCGCAAAAAACAAAAATGGTCAAAACTAAAAATAAATAATGAAATATATATTCTGTGAACTTGAATCCATTTTATAATTATGAGAAAAGTAAAAGCAAAAATTATTTTGCTCTCTCGTTATTTATTGACGCATATTTCATTAAAAAATACTAATTCAATTTGAATATTTTTTTTACTGTTTTTTGTTCCCGGGAATCGGTAAAATCAATCCAATATGTTTGACAGCATATTGGGGTATAATATGAGAATGAGACTTTTGACCTTGGACCCTCACCTTACTAAATTTCTGTGTGCGCCACTGGTCCTATTCGAACAAATTTTTTTTGTTCGAAAAATCTCAGCGAGGACACTTCATTTCTATATTTCACTTTTTGATTTGAACCATTTTTCGTTCAATTTTTGGACAGTTCAAAAAAACTTCATATTAGCGCCTACGGGAAATTCAAGGCAATTCCAAATTTAGAAGTGAATTTGCTTCAAACAAACTTGTAGGAAAAACTTTTTGATGAAAAACATATATATATATATATATATATATATATATATATATATATATATATATATATATATATATATATATAAAATACTTCTCTGATTTGAACAATTTTCCGTTCAATTTTGAACTGTTCAAATCCCTCACTATTAGCGCCTACGTGGAAACTGAAAGTCAATGTAGATTCCGCACTTGAAGGCGGATTTACTTCAAACAAATTTTGTTGGAAATAGTTCTTGACGACATACTCCCGACTCCGACTCCGAGAATTTTGGGGCATCTGACTCAGACTCGGATTCATGTGCCCCATTAGTCGAACTCCAACTCCCCGACTTCGACTCTGACTTCGTAGTTTTGGCAAACACGGTGGAACAATAACTGACTCCGATTCTCGGATATTCTACTCCGACTCCTTTATCTCAAAATAAGTCCAACTCCGACTTCACAAACATTGGCAGAGTTGCGTACTCTGAGGGAAATGACCGATTCTAACTTAGAGTCTTTAAATTAAATACCTTCGGCTTCCGAATCTGACTCTTTAATCCCAAAATGAGATTAACTCCGACTCCGCAGTTATGGTCTTAACTGTGAAATAATTATCGTTAATATGACTTGTTTTTATTTTCACTCTTTTAATTTAGGTTATCAGTTTTCGGCGGATAAACTCGAAGTTCTTTATGTTTCTACATTAAGATATGCGCAGACGATTTTTTTTTTTTACAACGAGAATTATTTTTTTTTTAAGTTGACATTTTATTATTTTTATTTATTTTGGAAAGTACATCAATTCATTTAAAAAAAAATACTTTTTGGCAACAGCGGAAAAACAAAGGTTTTTTTTATATGATGTATAGCTTATTAATTTGAATATATTTTTTTTCTTTTTGAAAGTGTTTGAAGAATTTTTTTTAATGGAAAAAAGTGTATTAGCTGCTTTGTTTTAAAAGTGCTGCTATTTTATTTGTTCGCTTATTTATTTATTTGGTTTCGCATCTAATTCTTTAGATGAGTGAGGCATTTTCTATTCCTAGATATCGGCTTCAATTATTAAAAAATTGTTTGAAATAATTTGCGATTTTAGCTATTTTTGAGAATATTGATCAGATACTAGTAGTTACGGGTATACGGGAAAGTAGGCTCGTTTAGTTCCAGACCGAACTTCTTTTTATACTAATAAACTAATAATTGTTTTATGATATTTCGCTCTCTTTATGGTTCCACTCTAATTTTTGTCGTCTACTGTGTCACAACTCTAGATCAGGGTTTTTCAACCTTTTTTCTCCAAGTCAGTTTTTGTCTACCGTTAATTACCCTCTGCGAAAACACTGTAGTTTTATTAAAGTGTATTAAGCTCAACAGTTAATGTTTAATTCTGAGTTAATATATAACTTGAACAAGTAAAAAACTACTTTAAGTTAATTTAAAGATATAAACGTATGAGATCCGACTGACGTAATAAAAAGTGAAACCTCCTCTATATTTTTTAATTTGATTTCAGTTATTTAATAAAAAAAAAACAATACCGCACTAACATAAAGCATTTCACTATCCCAAAAGAATAGCAAGTGACAGAAGATGATACTTTAGAATACAATACTTCAAATAACAATTCATTTTATGATGTAATACAAAAATTAGTTATAATTTAATTTTCAAAAATATTCTTCATTTATTAAAAAATATTTCAAATCAGAATCAGTAATTCAGCTGAAACAGAGAATTTCTAACAGTATCGACCAAATTTGATACCATTAGAACACTCATTTTTCTTCAAATTTCATACGATTTTAATTTCTGATCTATATTTTCCTACAATTTCTCAATCAAATTCATCACTGAAGATTTCCAATATTTAGCTTACTTGTACGAATTATTATAATTTGTTTAAGCATTTATGTATAACTTTAATATTAATTGTAGGTGGCGCAGTTAGAAACTGATATATATTTGCTTGTCTGTTTAATTTATCATCTTGTTAGATTGTTAGCTTCTGAGTTCTTGTTCTTACTTTTAGTTCAGTTAGTCTTGTTTTGAACTTTATCCCATGAATCTTGAAATCTTTAATTAATATAATGAACTGTAATTTCGTTGCTATTATTTGCAAAAATTTTAGTTACAGTTGCTTTTAATATTTTAAGTAAAGTGAAAGATGTTTTTATGAATTTTTTGAGTTTTGGACTGAATCGGCAAATTTCACAAAATAGCATATAAGCTTACGGTACATGATTATTTTTAACAAAAAGAATTGAAAAAAAAAATCAAATTTAAACAAACAAATGCTTTCCTATGTCTTTTTACTACCATTTACTAACTTATTATGAAATACTTTCTTAACAGAAAAATACACATTAAAATATCTTCTCAAATGGGCATTTTTGTTATAAATTAGATCAAGTCACAAAATGTAGTACAAATATGTTTTACGTTACGGTGATGTAACGTAATAAGCATTAACTCAGTTTTTTAATCTTTTTAAAACAAATTTTGAGACGAACAGTGTTATAAAAATACTGAACAATATGTTTCGGCAATAAAAGAAAGGATTTATTATGTGCATTAAATCTATAGCTTTGAAATCTTTTTCAGAATCCAAATATTTATTCTTATCTACCTCCGAGACCCTTTCAGGAACATCCACTCAATTCTTCAGAGAAAAAAGAGAGAAGGATCCACAAATCCTTGTCTATTGTAAGCCATTTTGGCCGTCGAGTGAAAACCATATCTGAAGTGCAACGTCCTTCTCTGTATTGATGGAATGAAATAGTTATATTTTTTCCTTTCCGGTAGCCATTCAGTCCACTCTTCCAATATTTCAATATCACTCCTCCACCCAGAGTTCGTTTGACATCTTTATTCACATCCCTTTTTCGTTCTAAAAGCAAAAGCCATTCCCTTCTTTGCGTTCGATGTTTTTTCCTCCGCGAATTTCAACTTGTTATCTGCGTTCTTGCGATAACCAGGTTACTGGACATATAAATAGCAGCCACCGACTAATATAAGTAAAGCTGGTAAGAGAAAGGGAAGGTCGTGTTGCTTGGGTAAGGGGTGGGGTGGGCAAACGACTGGCAATGTACTCGCAGTCTTGATATAGACAACAGAATTTGGGCTCGTAAAGTATCTTCCTACGGAGCATCTGGCCACTGGTATTCCATGGATTGTGGAAAAGGGGATTCGGTATACGTTTCAAACCGTTGCTTGATGTTACGTCGCTGAGGTTCTGTTTGTGAGAAAATGACTAAATTGAAATCCTATTAATTAAGTAAATTAGCAATAAAGAGCTATGCAGAACGCACGGATTGACTTGGATCACTGGTTCCCCGTTTCGGATAGGGTACTAGAGAGTAAATAACTCTTCCTCATGCAATTTTTCATTACAAAGTTTTCTGAAGTTCCTTTTAAAAGGTTTTCAGGGATCCTTTAATACCATTAATACTCTTTTGAATTACAGAAATCTTATGTTTGAATTTACTTCGAGTGCGAACGTAAAATATACTTTTTATTATTTGAAGCCCACTAAATACTAAACGCTACATATAATTTCACCCAAATGCTATAAAAATGAGAAATATTAATTATAAACCATATTTAATTGATTATGACACCAGGAATAGGTTATTAATCACCCATAACTTCAGGTTGAATTTTCATATCATTTTTTTGTGTTTTTTCTAATGAGAAAGAGAGAAATAATAACCCTCCCCTCTCCCGCTTAGACAAAGAATTGCACTATTAGATTGTATGTGTGTGTGCGTGTGTGAAGTATTACGTAATTAACTTTATTGCAAATAAGCGTTTCTATTATTGTTAGGGTTTTGCCAAAAACGAAAAAAACGTACCATGTGGTTTGTTTCGTTTTTCTTTTCTTAAAAGCTGAAAAAGAAGTCCGTAATTTCCCAACTAACTTCTGTGATCGAAATAGCTCTTCTAGGTGCTCCTACACACATTTTTTAAAATGTTAATTACTGATTATTTTAAACCAGAAACAATGGTTGAATCGCGATAGTATGTATCTTGAAAATTGAAACCAGTGAGTCAAGAGAATAAAATTTATTATTTCGCGACAAAGGGGATTCTATTCAAAATATGCTTTGCGTTTATTTAGATGATTTTTTGAAAATATTTTTTATGCTCTGTAGAAATGAATCAAAAAGCATATAATGGAATGGTCAAATTAATTTTACCCTTTTTGGAGGGGCACGTCCCCCAGTGCCCCACTTAAATTCGCTATTGCTGCCAGTGTGTGACAGCAAGGCATTAAGGTGCACAGAAAAAAATAGTTTTAATTGAAAACAAAGTAAATTACGAAAATATTAACAATTGATTATGCTTTTTTCATTTCAAATTTCACATTTTACATAATATCACAACACATTTCTTATTCACGAATTTCTCTTTTTTAACAAATGCTACAATGTGCAGTTTTGATTTCAGTGATTACTTAAGTTTTTGGTGTTCTAATAGAAAATTAAAAAATATCAAAATGTATGCATCAGCATTTTTTTTTTTTTTTTGAAAATCCTTTTTGATTTTTAAAGTTGATTGTTTGAGAATTAAATTTAGAGATTTGAGTACAAATGATCAAGTTAAACGTTACACAAACGTCATTGAGGGTTGTTGCTTCTTATAACTAATTGGAACTTGGTTCATATATGTAGTGTATTTGTGGTAAGATAATTTATAGTAAGAAATAAAATTGAAGCACTGTTGAAAATTTTTCAAAGACTTATATATTTATCTTAATGGTATTTTTAAAAAAACGGAATATAAGTAAATAAACAAAAATAAAAGCAAAATAAAATGAAAAATAAACAAGCATGTCATCTAGCACTCTGATAATTTTTTATTAGATTACTAGCTGACCCAGCAAGCGTTGTTCTGCCATATAAATAGTTTATATGTGATACTTTGGTTGTTCATTAAAAAATAACGAATGTATTGTGTAAGTTTGTGGGAAAGATATTTTTGACAGAAAGAGAAATGGAGCACTATGTGTACACGATGATCACTAATTTTTTTTAAAAAAAGTAATTTTTTTCAATACAGTAATACACACACACACAGACAAATTTTTTGTATTGTTCAAAATTTGGCACTCACTGCTTTGTGGTACGAAACAAATGTCAAAATGACGCGACCGACGCTCCGACAAAACGTCGGCAAGCTCTCAATGATTTAAAAAAATTGTTGCTATTTTCTGTTTGTTTACAAATAAAATGCTTGTAATAATTTGAGCAAGGCTTTTGCAATAATTTTCAGCAATAGTTTTTAGTGATTTTCAGCAATGGTTTTAACGACGATTTTCAACATTCGTTTTTACAATGACATTCAACAATTTGACAACGGCTTTTACAATGATTTCAAAAAAAAAAAATTCTGGATAGGAACACCCTGATTACATAGCGGTATGAAATATACTTTAATAACTGTTCTCATACCTAACAAATATACACAATAAATTTCATAAAAAATGGTCGATCTGTTTCGAAGGAGTTGAAACACTAACACCGTGACAGGAGATTTTTATACATTAGATATAGTTGTGCAAAATAAATAGTTTTAACTTTGTGTGGAATACCTAGTTTAATTTTAAAAGATGAGCTGCAAATTTCTCATTACAAGATTTTTTTCAAATACGTGCATTGCTAAAATGAAAAAGAAC